>NC_134204.1:85644517-85742017 GCF_964188355.1 Buteo buteo | reverse complement strand
GTATACTCTCACTTAACTCATCAAATAAATTTGCTGAGTAACTTCATGCACTGAATACGTTGTAGGATCTGCAGAGGCTTTAATGCATTTATTGCTTAAATCCACAGCATCAGCATTTTTTGAGGCAGGCTTACCAAATCACCTTTTTATGTGTACTTCTTTCTATATCCAACATCTGACTACAATTATGAAGATAAATATTTAATCATGTCATTTGCTCAAGAGAAAAGTAAATAGGGCTTCTTTGAAAATGACATTCTTGCCTCCATATTATACCCAGGAAAACCAAACTTTTATCTCACTTCTGGTCTCGTTTCATCTTCCACACCCAAACCAGGCCTTTTCAAGCTGCAGCAAATGTGAAAAAGTTGCTGTAGCTGGTGATGAAGTCGGCTTTCCTGCGAAAGACTTTCAAAGCAATCTTTATAACAATGAAATGTTATGCATACGTTTGTTAAAGAGCACATTCATTTTTTTATTTGCCCACACAAGCAGACATGCAGCAACGTGTGAGCAAGTCGCAGGTCGATGAATGTTTTTTTTTGAGCATGCATGGACACAGGAACTCATGTTCCTGAAGGGCTAGGAGGAAGAAAAGAGCTTTGAAATGTTAACCAAGAAAATGCATTTCTGTCTTTCTCACTTGGTTTTACCCTTTTGCAGTCAATGGCCACTCAGCATCAGCACATTAGGGGGTTCAGGCTGAATAAGTCTCTTAAACCCCTTATTTCAATGGGGATGAAAGAGTACCTGACTCTCCTCATTAACTACTGGAGAAGGCTGGGTAATCAGCTCAGACTTGGTGCGTGACATGTAGAAGGTTCCAGTTAGGTTATGGGAGTCCCTCCAAAGACCTGCTGCTCTTCATCGCTGCCTGCTAAGTTCAGCATTTCCTACAAAATAGAGCCTGAACATCCCCCAAGCAAATTGCCCCTCTCTTTCTATGCATTGCCCTGAGAAGTCACCACTAATGGTTCACTCTCTGCATCCGTTTCAGTCACAGTCATTCTATTAAAATGTCTGGATTACTGCCAGTTACTAATTGTTTTAGTAGCAAGGATATGAAGCAATGAACTAATTTCGTGTAAGCAACTAAGCACACATTCTTTAATAACTTTTGATTACTACTGACTTGCATGGAATTATGGCCACTGCTCTTGAGGTGAAATGTCCTTTAACTGGTTTCATAACTGCTGAATATATTGACAAAATGTAGCTCATAATGTTTTTAATAACCGTGATGTCATCAATTCCTTTGATTCAGAAATACCTGGGTTTGATTATTTCTGTGTGAAAAAAACCTGCTGATTTTGTTCCTCTGGAGGATGATTTATAGTCCACCTTCTTTCCAGAGGGCTGCTAATATCAGATGCCACAATCAGCTGTAACCATCAGTATTTATTCTTGCTAGCCAGGAGAAAATCAGGGATGTGGTTGGTGTTTGATCTCATGAGATGCAGAGATATGTCAGCTCTCAGATCAGATGTTGGAATTGAAATCTGCATCAGGAGGGCTTAGCACTCGAAAACACAGAAATGAGAAGGTTGTTTAGGATCTTTTGAAAACTGCCAGGATTGAGCAGTGGCTGAAGACTGTTGACTAGCTTGCTAGATGGAATAAACTTCAACTTATCCAACTATAGAACAAATAAATTTTAGCTCTTCCATCTCCAAAGAAAATATCCCTCCTTTTGTTATCATTACTTAAACATTAATAACCATCAAGTGTATCACACTTTATGAGTACTACTACATTTACTCTCTGAACTCATTGAGGATTAATATTGAATGAGACTAGTACCCCCAAAACTTAAAAAAAAAAATAATAAAAATCATGAAGCCATGAAGGCTATGCTGTGTTTTCATGCTATGTGTGGCCCACTCTGAGATTTGATCCTGGCTGTGTCCTTATTGAATCCCAGTACATCACCATCATTGCACCTGCAGAGCCTCCGCTCTCCCTGAAGGCAGGGTAAGGAGTAAATCTTGGAGTAAGGCCAGCACTGTGTGGTCCATGCTGATCTTCTGTAAGAAGACACAACGGTGAAGCAGTTTTCCAACTCCCAGATTCCCCCTCAGGCACTTTGACAATGTTCATTATCGTACGTGCAACCCTTTGTTCCCATCATTTGTTCTTCACCACGCTAATGTTTCCAGGAATGAACTAATTAAAATTAAGGGAGGACTTCAGCATGAGAAACAGATTAAGGACTAACAAGAGAAGGTAAAAAAACCTTCCCAATTGTGTTTCTATAATGGAATGTCAACTGATTACCCTTCATCTGGTGGTACTATGAATTCACCTTGTAAGTCATGTATGCAACTAATCTTACATATTTTACAGGCTCATTGGTCACAAGGAGAAAGTTCCTAAGAGACTGTTTTAACAGCACTACGTCTCTGAAGTTAAACTTTTTCAGGAATGCCACTGACAGATGTCAGCATCACTGTTCCTCAAAATGGAAAATTGTGGGACTGTCCACAAATGGATGCAATTCCCTGATGTGTTGGCTCGATAAAAAAATTTCTTATAGGCTATACTAGAGGTCACTAACTTTTCAAAGCATTTTCTCCTTTAGCTTGTTAAATACAATATTCTTACATAGTGTGTTTCCTGAATGAGAATCAGCAGTACTTGACAGCAGCATTTTTAGAAGAAAGGCTGTAGATTTATTTTTAAATTCGAAGAACTTTAATGTTGAATATTTAATGCTGAATATTTCTTTTTTTAATCTAAAATGTTATATAGCAATTTTATCCCCCCTCACAAAAGCTAGAATGCAAAATGATCAGTCTGCTTGTCAGTGTGGGACAATTTTTTAAAATACATTTGTCTTTCTTGGTTTAAATTAGTTCACAAGCTAACTCACACAAGCTACAGAGACATGTCAGAAGGGAGACAGCAACAGTATAAAAGAGCCAACAAAAACATTTCTTCAAAAGAATTTTACATCACTTTTGGATAATAGGGAAACATCCTGTCCTACAACTATCGAGTTGTAGATAGATGCAGATCTAGATATCGAGGGGAAAGTCACTGGAATTTTCTTTTCTTTTTTTTTTTTTTTTAATCTGCTTTCATATTGGTTGCACCCCATGAATCTTAGCAAGAATATCTTGAAAACCTGGTATTGCAGGGCATTAAAGCTACAACTGAATTCTTCTGGAAATACCTATATACTCAGTTCTTCCTGATTTTAGTAACTGAGCTCTCCACTCTTGGACAGAGACAGAAGGGGCTTAAAATAACTGGTAAAAGGCACCAATGAATAATTATTTGTATTTAAGCTGCGCCAGGAGGGATGAATATTCAGACCTGGGCTGTAGTAGGATTCAGACTTTGCTAGTCACAGAAGGGGACAATACTGTAGAGAGGTAAAAATGTATGGTTTTTCTTATGCTTTTTTGGCTAGTCCACCATGGCCATCCATGTATGTGTTACCTTGTAAAGGAAGGCTCCACCATTCCTGGGCCAGCCTTATAGAAGGTATCCTCACCTGGGGGTCTCAGCAAGGTGGTAAGAAAGGGAGCAAATACTGGCCTACTTAATGCAGTAAAGCCCTCTCTTCCTCCTCTACATGGGAGCAAAGGTGTAACTAAGTGAGTAACAGGGAAAGAAGCATCTAGAGACACTTTTATCCAACACAAATGTCAGACTTTGCCTCACAAAACAGAAGCTACAGAGGAATTAGGGCTGTGCAAATTGATTCCCAGTCCCTTGTATAAGGGTTATTTTTTTCACTTCAGTAACTGTGCCAGTGCCAGGGGTTGTAACTTAAAAGGTCTGTATATGTCTGTGAATAAAAATATTTTCAGGTTAGATTGTGAGGTGGGGCTGCTTAAACATCACTTCTTGCTTAAGGCTGTGCCTGAAGTGGCAACCTAGCCTTTAATTTGATTATAGCATGTTTTGCCAATTAGACCCAGACCAGCAAAGTACTGAGGCACATGAATAGCCCTGTGGGAGTCAATACACCTACACTTAAAATGAAGCATAAATTCAAGTATTTTTCTGGATAAAGGTGCATATTTAAAATTACAGCTTTATTAAATTATTCACCACCATCAGTGACAGGACTTCAAAGCTCTACTTGGGCTTGTCCATAAAGGATGGGAAAATATTAGAGTTTCTGGTATACATTCATGCTGAAGCATTTGAGGTGATAATCTCATTCCATCCAGCAGTTAAATATTATTGTGTGTGTCAAAACAAAATTGTAATCCTGGGAGTGGGTGTCATGTAAAAATGCCATGTTAAAGGAAAACTACAGTGATTAGCTCTAATACTTTTGCTAGCTCAATGAATATTTGCTTAGAAAAACACTGTGTAGCAAAAATTTAGTAACTGGCCTACAAAAAGATGCAAGCAAATATGTAGTGCTCAGCTTATCTCTCAACTCTTTCAGGTTTTTATTTTAGGATTCTGTTTATATATTTGTAAATAACACAATGGGTTATATTTTGGAAGTTTGTGCAGAAGTTCTCATTCTGCAGTGCTTCATAAATGTCATGAATATAGGATAATCACTGCACTTACTGCTGAAATTTGCCACTTCTCACCTGGTATTTACACTAGGAATGTTTCTCTTTTTTGCAGAGATTTCACTTTCTTATAGAGGGCAATAGTAATTAAATCTTTTAGCACCATCTTGGGACACTTATTCTGTATTGAGTTCAAAGAAACACTGAAAAATAATAAATGAGTCACATACCATTTTCTGCAGCATTTGAGGATATCTTATGCATGTTTCTCATCCATGTGCTGACAAAGCCCATACAAGAGAACTCATGAAATCTCGTGAATTCCTAACCTGAGATGTTTCAGGAGTCAGAAGTACTAAAATACATAACCCTCCCCCCCAACTTTTTTTTGGTCAAAAAGCAAGTATCTTTTCATAAGTGCAAACAGCAAGTGGATAATATCATTAAATGAAGTCAGGAACTTTGTGCAGAGGAATAAAAACCTGTAGATATGTTCATCATCTTAAATCATGATAGTTATAGTCTCACCTACTTTGCAAAGTACGAGTTTACTATTCTTTCTCCAAACTGATTGTGATATTACCCTACTTTGGCTAACTCTGGCATTTGGGGTATGTGCTAATGTAGTAGTAGGAAGGTGCTGGGATTGAAATGCCCATGGTTTGAAGAGCTGGTAGGTGTAGGTACCTCCTTCCTGAGGGTAAACCCCCTAACTGTCCACAAAACCCAAACTGGCTCTTTGCCTTACAAATGGTCTAACAGCAAAGAGTTCTTCAGTGGTGATATCTTAAAACAGTTCTAATTAGTGACAGCAAATTCTATACAAATACAAAAGGTATTACTCAAATATTCAAAACACTACAGCCATAGCCTATTTAAAGCTTGACTCAAATTCATATGATTGCTGTATAGGAATGAAAAGTGGTACTGAGTAGAGGCACACCAAGACCAAGAACTGCTGTGCATAAGGTTCAGAGAAGGCAACTTCACCTGGGATAAAAATTGGGATCCCCTTTAACCCATGTTAAGTAAAGCACCTGACATGTAATAGAGATGGATCGCTACATCTCATAAATCTGGCACTTAAATGCTACTAGTTATGACTACAACTGACAGTAAGATTTGGTTTTGCATATCATCCCCCAGTGGCCAAATAATTACTGGTTCAGTTCATCTTCATTACAACTGCTATCGTCCACTCTGCCCTTAGAAAATCAGTTGGAAATGGGAACATGTTTTCAGATTGATTTTTAGTGTTATATTTGCAACAGCAAAATCTTCCATCCTCACCTCTACTGCGTAGACAACATGGCAATCTCTGCACTGTTCTGAAAGACTCAAGGGCTTTTCAGAGCAGAGAGTGGCTGGCAGGGAGTTAAAAATGGTAGTGGAGTAGACCGGGGTGCTATAATGTTGATTTGAATTTTCATTTTTCCCTTGAATGTACACCGAATATTGGTATCACATATATTTACATAAAACATAAAACAATCATACATTCTTTTTCTTTCTACATGGTTTGCCTTAAACACAGGTTCATGGTGAATTTCAATGCCTATAAATAGCTAACACATTCAGCAGTAGCTAGAAGAAAGTATTGTATGTCAACAGGCTTAAACAAAGTACATCAATCCAGGCTTGTAGCATATTTTACTATGGTATTGTGGATCTTTAGATGTGACAGGTGACAAAATGGATAGTGATACTCATGTAATCTTGAGAACTATTTCCAAAAGTATATTATTGCTGGTATCCTCAAACAGATCAAAACGTAGATTTCCAGAACTGAACGATACGCAAGATATACTGCTATGAGACATGAGAAAAGGCGGTATTTTCTTGGTCCCAATGACCTATAAAAAGCTCCTCTGCGCATACAGCCTGAATCAACATTTTATACTTTGAAATAAATGCATTCTGTTGCCTATAAATATAAGACAACAAAAGAATAAATGCACCAATATCAGCTGAAGCATTTGGCCATATTCTCTGCTGCTAGGGCATCCTGCACAGACACATGCATAGATGTATATACACACACACAGGTTTTCACATCTATAGCTGGTATAGGCATGACAATTTCTTTCAATGCAGTTGTGCCAAATATAAAAAAAAGGTTATTGTACTTCATAAGAAAGTTGAAGCTTTAGTAATTATTGTTAATTGGGGGATTCTTAAAAGAGGATGAACATTGCGATGAATTATATCTGGGAAGAGTTTTTATGCTTACCCGCTACAATACTTTTTGAAAGAAGACATCTAAGTTTTATTGAGTGAAGTTACATTGACTAAAATGGTATTTTATGGTGGGCCAAGAAGTTAGAATATGTGTTACAAAAAAGCTATTTCATGCACATGGTCTGTTTTCCAAGTGAAAAAACATCTTTGCTTAAGCCACTGAAAAGTCAGTGCTTTTCTGAGTAACAGTTTCACAGCCTGAGGAATTTTTTCAGCTATGTTGTGATCAAGTTCACGGACCAGTCCAAGAGCACTTAATTATCAATGTCTACACTGAAGGGGCCAAGAGCAGGGTCAGTGCAAGGGTTTTGCCCTCCTACTCTGCCCTCTCCATGTTTTTAAACTGTGCTCTTTTTTTTTACCATGGCTGCTATACAACTTTATACTGGTATAAAACCTACCTCCACAGTGGTTACCCAACCTTGTGCATTGGATTAGGTCTTCCTCCTGCGCAGGGGCTGAATCTGACATCACCTGAAAACAACAAGTGGCTTTTTTGTTTGGACCAGACGGGGACTAGACGTGCAGTTCAACTGGCTCAGAGATTAGTTCTCACATTTTCTGTATGAAGAATAACAGCCTACCGAAAACAAGTCTCTGTAACAAAGGACAGTGATTATTGTTTTATAAATATGATAGGTGGAAATACAGTTTAAATAATGACTGAAGTCAAGAGGAAAATGACAAAAGTTGTGCAGCTTCTAGTTGTGCCAAACATATTTATGATTTCCAAGTGACTTTCATTTTTAAAAAGAAGAAACTCACAAAAAATCTGCCTTGCCTCTGTGTTGTCACTAATTTCCTATGATGACTTCACCACTAGACAGAAAGGCCTCTATGCCGAAACAAGATCCCACGCATCTGAATTAAGAGTGGGCTTCTGGAGTTCAAATACCACATTAAATATTAATGAGAAGATAAGAATTGGGCATTTGGAGCTTCATGACCCTTTCAGATATCTCCATTTGTATTTACAATTCAACCCTGTTCAGCAGGGTCTAGACAGATCCCCCCATGCAGTTTAGCTCTTTTGGGGGTATTGCTTCCTTTGAATGTGTTTATGCTTTTAGAGAATTTGTATGCTTAATTTAAGTAAAACATATCTCCCTGTTTAAATCATAGAATAATAAAAAAAAAAAGCTGAACTATGAATGTTTTTCCATTTCTCCACTTTTGTGAATTATTTTCCCTTTTACAATATGTAGCTGGAGCAATTGGACAAGAATATAACTGTAACTTAAAAAGAAATTGTGCAAAATTTAGCTCTCTCGGATGTCATTTGCACATGGGAAAACTATGTGAGTTTAGAGTCTAATTTACGTACATTTCTGCAGTATTCAAAGAGTAATTCTGTGGGCATATAATTGTTTAAGAATGAGAAAAAATGTGGGTGTTTCTTATAGTACTACTCTGTGGAGTTCTAACAAACATATTAAAAACCCAAGCCTCAGTAAAACCGCAAGCTTATTTGTCAAGGAAATGAATGGGAAAGCCTTTGGTTTATACAGTTCTGAAAATAGGATTTATTTACACACTCCATGGAAACTGTATCCTCTAAAACTGCATCCTAACTACAAATATGCACACATCTATTCAGCATCTTGCCAAAGAGACTAAAATGACATTAAAAAGAGTGAAAGAATGCTAAGCTTGCAAAGTCAAACATTAAAAATTTAGTAAATGCCAGAATTTAGATTGCCCAGGCAACCTTGCTTCTGACAACACGTGATGATAGATTTAATCACAGTATTATCTCCACATCTGACCCCTCCTGTGGTTTCTCAGATTTTGCTCCTGAGGTGCAAAACTCTCTTCCTTCTACTTGGTGAGAGTTTTTCTGGGCAAAGACGAGATTCTGGGGTAGGCTGCTCTGTGCGCTGGTCCCTGCTCCACCTCAGTCTTTTTTTTCGTATGTTTCTGCTGTTTTACTGTATGGTCTATCTATTTTTTTTGTGGAACGAAGTATAGTCATAGTTACATCCATTTCATAAACAGATCTTGGCAGGCTCTTGTTTTTAAGAGTATCTTCAGCTGTGGACATCTGAGTGAGGCACTTCTTTCTCCCTGCCCACCCGCTATTTTCCTGAGACTGTGTATGTGCCTTTACACTCTCCAGTTCTTTCAAGCTCTCTTCTCCTCTGGGCTAAGCACCTCCTGGTGAAGGTACCTGGGGAGCCCAGCATGCTGAGATCCTTAGGTGGTTTGGAGAGGCAGAAGAGACTCTCTGTACCGCATCCCGAGTGCTTGCATCCAGGAATCACCTAGTAAATTAATCCTTCTCTGTATGCACAAGCAACAAAATTTTTGTGAAGAGGCACTTTTCAGAAACTTCTTAAGGGCCACTCCAGATCTGTCAAGTTTACCTGTCGTATCTTCCCCTCGCCTTTTGCCTCACTGAGTTAATAAAATGGATAGTGCTCAATGGATGGGTAACTACTCAGTATTTAATTTATTTTTCTCATTCCATTATTTGCCTTAGTCCTTATTTATTGCAAGGGATAGAAAACCTGCACTGCTTATAAAGTTATTAATTTGTTAATGTCCTCTGGAACATTTCTCAGAGTAGCTTCTGAGTGAATCCCAGATATTTATAAATGTATTTTCATAATATACACTAGAATTATACACATACAGATTATATGGGCTATGCAAAAATGAAGTATCCTCTATCATTTCCAGGTGACTGTACTCAGACTCTTTGTAGAGCAGTTGGATGTACATTCTCATCAGAATAAAATATCCATTTGCAATGCAGCATACCTGTTCCAGACAAAATATTAAAAGAATTTAGCTGCCAGCTTGCCAGATCTGTACTGAACTTATACCACAACTAATTTTTATTATTTTCATTATTTTTTAATATAGTTTAAAAGTTTTTTTAATTTGAGCAAATATACATGGGCATTAATGAGCATTCCTAAATATACACCCTGGATACACCTGCCAAATTTCAAGACACCTTTCAAGCAAGGGGCCATATACCTTTTTTGATACGACAATAAAACCCACATACCTTTTCAGTCTCTAATACTGGCAACAGCCAAACCACTTAAACTCTGAAAGACACCAGTAGCCAGAACCAAATATCTTACTGAATGCAAAATTTTAGACTGACCAATTAAAAAAAAAAAGAAAGGGTAAAAATTGAAATTTTCATCTTCAGTGTTTGCCACAAAGAACAATGGACATGGATTTTTCTTGTGCTTCTTAGCAGGACCCAGAGAAACTGGTGCTCTGTCCAGAGGACCAAATTAGGCTCATACTTGTCATGTGCATTTGTTTAACAAAGAGCACATGCCATTAGGAATTTTATATGTGTATTACTTAATCTTAATCTTTTTGTGATTCTAGCAGCAAATAACTTGCTAAGTAAGAGGGCCAGCACACAGAATCCTGGTACCAGGTATCTCTTGTCAAATATTGACTTTTTAATTATGAAAATTATATCTTTACATTCTCCCAGGAGAGCAAACAAGGAGACTAAAACCCAGCTTCAGGAACAGTAGGGGAACGACCTGATTTGACATCATTTTCCCATCATATTTCTACCTTGTTTCTGTGCTGTGCACCAGATGCTTCATCCCCATAGAGCTCACTCCAAACTTGATCAGCCTCTGCTGAGGGTGAGGGCAGCCACTCTTCACATGACGGTGCAGATGAGAACGACAAACTCTGGTCTGGAGACAACCCCTGCTCCAAGGGCTATAGAGTAGGAGGCATCTCTGTCAGTAGCTTCAGAAGGAGAGCGTCTACTGCCCTTGGGCTATCCTCTGTGTCCCACCCTGGTGGGTTCTCCTCCTTGCCTTCCCACCCTGGTCCTTGCCTTTTCCAAGGAAGGTTTGCTGAAGGTTGTGCAAGGAGACACTCTGCACCCTATGGACTTTGACCAAGAGCTCTCCTGACCCACTTTCCTCTACCCTTACCCACAAACCTGAAGCCTGACCTTCCCAGCTTTCTTCCACCCAAACTTGACGTGCTTGGCATGGCTTATTGACCTGGTCCCTTGAGACGGCTCTGCAACCCAGAGTAGCAACCAAGGCTGTAGGATTGTATGAAACAACCCTATTGAAAAGCAGTGGGTTTCCAATTCAATAACCACCTGGTGGCAGCAAAAACTGCTTCCCTGAAAGCTGAGACAAATTTAGCCTGGTCAAGGGTTAAAGGCCACCAGGGTGTCATACCTTACCTGCTGGGCTGTGGATAAAGGTAGTTAGATTACTCGGGAGAGAAATAGATCCTCATAGATGTACTAATTGCGGTGCTTCCAAATGAAGAATGCAGTGAGGACACAGCAATTTTGGGAAGAATCCATCTGGCTTCTGCTCTTACACAGGGCAAGTAATTCAAGACCTTTGAACTTTCAACACTGTTCATGTTGGGCTTTCTTGTCTCTGAATCTCAGCATTAAATACACAGATTCTTTTTATTGTACAGACAACGGTCTGAAATGAAAAAGTACTCATGTACAAACATAATTTTAATTCAAGTCAGTTGCTTGTGATAATCTTAGGACAATATTCATCAGACGGTGGTTTCATCCATTATCTATTTCTGTCTATGGGAGGCACTGAAATACACATGAAAAGTATGCAAAACTTGTTTTGAATGATTGAATCTAAAAAGGGGGGGATCGCTAAGAACAGACATCTTTTTAGTCATGGTTTTCACTGAAATGTATCTGTTCAAATTCCCTAGGCCTGATGTCTTCCCAGTTGGTGGTGAATTTTTTTAGTATTGATTTGAATTCAACAGAGCTAATTTCATTAAGACATTTAGATTTTTTTTCCTTGAATTATTTATATAGTCTTGATGTGAAAACATGCCAAAAATAAAACTGGGGAAAAAAAAAAAAAGAGGAAGAAATTTAAAAACTGTAAAAGAGTTTGTAAGGAAATCACTTATATATACTTCTTTAGTACAATTATTTCATTTTTATTATCATACCACATATTTGTTTAGAACTTCCAGGTATACCAAAGCCATAGTTATGTGAATGGAGACAGCTGCATTTTTAAAAGCATCTAATAATATATCATCTTAAAATATATGTAACATCATCTGCTGGCTTCAGAATAAAATCCTCCTTTAGCTTGCCCTTGGTTGGCATCGGCCAGCCTCTTCCATGGATCGTCCCTCAAACTCTAAAGAATAGCATGAACAGGGTTAATAAAATCCATACCCTGCCTGGAAACTGCGTGATTCAGAATTACGTTAAGGTCTTTTCTTCTACCAGAGCTTCAGCAGCCTCTTCAGTCTATTTTGTAATATACTGGAAGCAAAGAGTAAATGAGAGAGATATCTTTTTTTTTTTTCCTTGGGTTTTTTTTTCTGCCAGAGATTCCTATCACCAGCAGCCGCCAGCGTGAGTATCACCACCGACAGAAATATCTCCTGCCAGGCCATCCAGTGCTTTGAAGCAGCTGGCATCTCACTAGCTGCATGTTGACCACCATTTCGGAGCTCCTGGTATGTGGACGCAAACCAAGCAATGTGATGACAGGCTAGGGATTTTCTATGTATTGACAGCAAGAGTGCTAAACATGAAATTAAGCCACATAGGAGTTAATATTGGACTGCTTTTGTGTAACCAAAACACTGCATACTTCACTGTATGTAGGATTTAAATAGTGCAGCAATGCCCACATCTTTCTGAGTCACGCTAGCTCTAAATTCTGTGGCAAATTCAAATGAATTAAGCTTTCTAAGATTTTCATTAACTGAAAAGTGACAATGAGTGAAAGAATTATGCAACTGAGACTTGTGAGGCTACAAAATAGGAGTTGCTAGGGGTGAAGATTCAGAAATGTCATAGCAGAGTGGGAGAAAGTTGAGACTTCTGCTAACTAAAAAGATGTAAGAGAGTTTGGGATTTAAAACTGAGATGACTGATGTCTTCAGCCCCAGCATAGAGCTACACTATCATCTTTCGGTGTCTGCACAGGAATATGTAGAACAAACATAACATTTGAGGACATTATTTTTGCACTTTGTCAACAACCACCTTCTCTCGTGTCTTGCATGTATCATACGCATGTTAGAAACACCATCCTATTACTGGTGCCTCCATACATTACAGTCACGGTATAAACATACACATTTGTTGATATTAAGGAACACAGAAATAGACGGGACCTCCTCAATCACCAGTCCCAGTTCCCTCTTGTCATAAGTAAACAAACCATATAATCACTTTCATCAATTGATCTAGCTACAGCAGGCACTAATTAAATTTTCGACTCCTATTAAATTCAGCATCAGTGAAGAAGAACGTGGTTGAATATTTCAGCTAAAATTGTTAATCTTGACATTTAAATATTCATCATTAAGCTTCAGAGTTAGCAGCCTATTCATAGAAGGGGATTCAGGTTCTCTCTATGTTACTGTTGATAGTGAAGGTAGTTTCTTTTCTTTACTTTCCATTTGGGTTTGGAAGGGTTTCCTTATAGCCACAAAACATGGAAATACAGCTGTTTAAAATGGAAGATTTAATTCTTCATCACTGTTGTCTGGTAAGTGATTTAAATACAGAAAACTAGAACTTTCTGCACATGGTTCATTTATAATCCTTCAACGAAAGAATCTGTGCCTGTAGAAATTAAGTCATGAGGCAATACAACTATTAGAAAAGTTACACATTCAAAATGAAACTAAGAAAGGAGACAAGCCATTTTCCTCAGTGTTTAGAAACAATTCCTTTATTGCTTGTTTTTCTTTGTGGAAGACCAATCTTGGTCTTTATTTGCATGTTTTTTCTTCGATGAAATAGATAGTGATAGTGAAAGAGCTTCAGAGCTGTTCTGCATTTGTTCTTTTTACAGTTGCATTGGAATTATTAGTTATTTGAATTGTTTAATGGTAAATATATTTAAAATAAGGATTAAATTGAGGTCATTGGTAACTAATCTGAATAAATAACCCCTAGTTATAGCCTAAATGACTAGGAGAGAGACTGTGAAGTCCATTGCTGTGCAGAGGGACACATTAATACACTGTAGCTCTAGGGACATGTCCACATTGCAGTTAGAAGCGTCTGCAGCATAATCTAGAGATTCTCAAATTGGCAGACTAGCTTGAGGTAATACTAGAAGTCTAATTGCAGTAATACTGTTCCTGTGTGGGCTAATTTACCTTACTTTCACTGTGGTTGTAGTACACACTCATTCAGAGTAACCTTTGGCTTCCCATTTGTCCAGCAATGTGGAGAATTGAATTAAATAACCAGATGTGTTTCCTGTTTATCTTGATTAAAAATAAAATTTGGACGCCTGCTGAAAATTAATGTATTTCACCCTGTGTGTGCTCCAGGGTATTGCTTGCTTACTCCTCATCGCTTCCACATCTCAGGACTTAGTTGAGAGGTGACCCACTCCACATTAACCAGCCTGCACGGTGCCTGCTTGAAGGGGTAATGAACAATGCAAATCTGTTTTTGATAGGGAGGTCCATCATTAAAATCCAGAATGCTAGAATAAAATCTCACAATTAAATGCAATATTGCCACTATCTGGCCTTGCATTACAGACTAGCAGGTAGGTGTTGTCTCCCTATGGGTTCTACAAATGACATGGTCCTGTCAAATAGTTACTAAAAATGAAATGAAAGATTGCTGTGGTGGCTTCAGTGGCATAAAAAAATTGTTCTATCATTAGCTTTTTATCAACTGTTTTGTAACATTTAATAAAACTTGTCTTATTGGTCTACACACGGCTTATCTAATATGAAACCAATTTAATTTCTTATCCTGCGTTTAACTATAGCTGCTCAAAAAACAGTAGAGAATGTCCCTATGGCTATTTGAAAAAGTCCAGTCAACAAGAGCTCAGCATATTTTTACAGGGCTGTCAGATAAATCTCTCTATGAAAGTTGCCATGCTCACAGAAATTCAATAGAGCACAGCTTGGTAGCATACACCACATGGAGTCTTCCCGAGGATTAAACCCATGTCTAGTTAAAATGTAAAGTTAGTTTTAGAAAATATGCAAAAAGTGATTATTTGAAAAAAATATTACAGGATCAGGAAGAATCAAATTATATTGGTCAACAAGTACAGATTTGGTTTCTTTAAAATAAGTATCTTATATTACTTATACATGAACAGAGGATCATGAGAAATAGGAAGGGAATTTTAACTATTAATGATTAAAATAAATCAGTATTTTGTGAGCACTGTTGCATTTATTTTAATGCTTGTAAATGTGCATTTTAATATGGAGCTCACACACTGGTATTTTAGATTATGTGTTCAAATACGAGTACAAAGATGTGCCTTAAAATTGTGCTCACTCACTGTATTATATAAAGGGGAAACTGGTGCAATTGCAAAATCAAGGAAATACATATGTAAGTAGGTCACAAACAATCCCAACATATATACCTTCATGCAAAGGCTTATGTATTTTGCAAATACACCTTTGTGCCGCATTAAATTTATTTTCACTGTGTTTATACAAGCAGATGTTTAATCACACATAGATCTGTCCCATTCATATATAATTGCTAATATTGGCTGGTATGGGGATAGGAATCCAAGAGAAGGCACTAATTTCTAAATGCCATAGTGCACATCGTACCTGCCGCTGCACAGAGCACTGACAGGTAACGTACACAGTGCAAAAGTACATGTTGTTTGCAGTATAACAACAATGCCTTTGAAGAACAGTCTTTTTTGTTTAAATTACCTGTAACAGGAGTACCACTTTGGAGAATGATGCTTCAACAACACAGAACTGGGCTAAAAGAGAGCAGATTACTGATGAAATACGTTATCCACAGCATTCACGAACCTTCATTCTACATCATTCTGGGTTACTGACCATACAGCTGCAAAAATATTAATTTATCTCATCCATTTGGGATTGGATTGAGGTTGATGAAAATGGGATTAAACTCCTAATTTTTGGTATTCTGATAATTTCAGCCCAGGTTACAGCAGTCAGTATTTGGGTATCCTTTTCTGTGTTTGCACAGTCTGAGATTTGAATGCTCCCCATTTCTGTGAGTCCCTTGCTGGTCAACACGTACTGGAAACTTGTGTGGGTTACGGTTTGTTGTCCAAGATGGAGAACCTTTGCTCAGAAGACTCCTGGCCCCACCGTCCTGGTGCTGGGAGGGTGACTACTATCACTGGTGTTACAGGAGCAGAATGAGTCCCACTTGCATTTTTCCTCCATAATGAATAAACGAAAATTTTGGTAAACTTAAGGCCTTTATATACAGAATAACAAGGGACACTGCTAGATCCCTGTCACTTGAGATTTGCTTTTTCCAAAATGAAAACTCAGTTACTGGAGAAGAGCTGAAAGTTTTTCCGTGTTCATCCAGCACTTTTTGCTTTTCCCTGGGAAATGTGCATCCTGTTCCTCCAGAAATACCAAATGGAATAATGACATTTGTATGTGTTACATTTACTATCAAAATAATATCGCAACACCTGCTCTGGTGTACAATTGTGTGTACTGTGGATATAAAGAGAGAGAAGGATTCTTTATATATATATATATATATGCTGTGTGTGTATATATATATATGTAAAATGTATATGTAAATATACTTTTTTCACGCTTTCATGAAGGCAGAAGTCACTCTGAAAAAAAAAAAAAAAGACTGCACAAAACTAGAGGCCAGACCCTAAGCTGTTGTGAAGTGTACAAGCCTGCAGATTAGATGAAAGCTCTGGAAGTTACTTATGCAGGATCTAATTTTGAAATCCACTTCTGTACATTCAGATAGGGAGGAGGGGATGGGAGGGACTGCAGAGTTTTGTTTATGGAGACCATCCTCTTCGTGATCTCTGCCTGCAGCCCATGGGGGGCTGGTTTCAACTCTGCTCTTGAAACACAGATCAAGTACTATTGCCAGCACACATTCTTTCCCTTTCAAAAATTTCACAGGTTCAGAGTCACGATAGGAGCTATAACTTCTGGCAAAATTATGGTGCTGTTACTTTTCTTTTCAAATCTGTTTGCAACTATTCAGCCAAGAGGTCTAAGGACTTAAGAAATTGCAAAAGCTGTGACAAATGTGTTTTATTAACACCAGTTTCTTAATAGTAAGAGAGTGAGGGGGAAATGAAGAGAGAACAACAAATAGAGATAAACTTGGTGTTATTTTAGTGGATGGAAGTTAAACAAAACCTGTTTTGACAATCTTTTACTTGCAACCAGAATTCTGAATGCTTTTTATCATTCTAGTTCCCTCCAACCTATAAAAAACCCAAACACCACCCCACCCCCCAAATCCATTACTAAGGTTTAGTCTTTTCATAGCTTGGTTCACAGTTAGTTTTAGCTACCAAGGGCAAGGCTTGGTGTGGTAACTTGAAAAACATCTGAGGACCTCCAAGTCGTCCACACACCTTCTAGAAGCACAACCAAGGAGAAAACAGGGTGTGACTCAGAAGTATTGTTTCTCTCCTGGCATTGCTCTCTTCAGATTGGAGGCTGCTTCATGGCCCCAAAGAGTGTTTGAATAAATTAGAGCTTTTCTACTAACTTGTGCCAAGTTCCCCACACTGAGTAGCATCCAAAGTCCCCTTACTGGAATTAACCTCCTTTATTACACAGCTGCTATTCTGAGTAATTGTTTACACATTGGGAAAGTTTTCCACTGACTATTTAAATATCAGTGTGTGAGATTAGGAACTCAACCACAGCACAAACCAAGATCTCAGCACTGCCTGGGAAATGCACTTTGGCAAGCTACAATCTTCAGGTAAATGTTTGCTAGTGTCCAAAATCCCAGTCTCCAGTACCCATAGCTGGTTGTAAGTGGCAATATCCCAGAAAGCTAAAAGAGTAAACTTTTTTCAAGACAGAATGTGGGGATTTAGAAAAGTGATTCTTGCCTACTTGTGTCCAACTCTAGCCAACAGAAAGAGCTTCTGTAAAGAGTCAGAACACTAAAAATTCATGAATTATATTTTTATGGCAGAATAAATACTTCTTGTGGATTGGAATTTCCTGCCTCTGGTGAGATGGGAACCTCGTGCTATTCTTCCTCAGCACGGTCAGAACGTTTCCTGTTTTTGCAGATCATCCAAAGATTTTCTGTGTCACACTTAACATGTTTTCCAAGTCAAGTTGGCAAAAGGGTATTTTAAGCAAAGTGCAAAGCACAGTAGGATGTACTATATAGTGCCATCTGCTGAAAAGTGAAGTGCTCCCACATAAGAATAGAAATTTGTACATTTTCCATTAATGCAAAAAAGAATCTTGAGATGGGATGATATTTACTGGCTATGGGTAGGTCCCATTCATCCCCATTTAGAACCACTATCTCAATTTACATGATGAACGTGAACATCCAATTCTGGAGTGGATGGCATTGTGAATGATGGTGTGAATGATTCCCAAAGAAGACACTTGAACACATATGGAACATATTTGCATCACCAAGACTCTCCATATACCATTTAAGAGATTTTGCACCCATCTTAGAGAGTGATCCTCATTTCAGGCCCAGATATCACGTGAAAAGAACCTGGGCTGATGTAATTTCATGTTTAGTAATTTTACTCTGTAAAAGTCATTGTGTAGCCACCACACCAAGTCTGTTTTCTTCTTTGCTATTTCAGTCTAAGACCTAAGACCTTAAGGTAGGCACTTTGCTGACTGTTTTTATTAGTAATTTTCAGGTTTTGGTCCTTTGCTATTAGAAAATCACTGAATGTCTTTAATGCTGGCTGCTTTACTCAATTGACTAAAGGGATGAGCAGTCAACACATACTGTACTAATAATGCTCAAGCTGTATATAAGACAGAAGACCTAGAAGAATAACTACAATGTCTTTGAGAAGCAAGACAAGTCTTAAAGAAGAAGGCTGTATTTCATAAGACAGTTGGTTTAAATTTGATTTTTTGCACAAAATTATTGACTGCATGGGAGAACTCTCTTACTTAAGATTTTAAGCAGATACAGTTATAATGATATAAACCCATGTTTAGACTCTTATTTTGGTAGAAAATTTGCTCTTGAGGTTTTTAGTTTTCTTCTTGTGAGAGGTCTTAAGCTGCAGCACAGAAGTAATTCATACCAAAATAACATTCTCTTTGTGCAGATAAACAGTTAAGAGTATGAAGTACTCCTAAAAATTTTTGTTATCCTTGCTGGATGACAGTTTATTCCATAATCTTCCATGTACAAGCTTATGAATCTATCAGATGAAACTATTCAAAGATTCAAATGTTCAGTTAACAAGCTGTCTGGAAATTAACTATTGCACTGTATTTTTTAAAGTTAAACCAAGAGAAAAAAATGGGTAACTTATTGTGGATAAGTTATCTAACAGTCATAGGTCTGAGACAGTACAGGCAACTAGCAAGTAGATACCCCAGCTCACTGCAATTTTACATCTTGCAATGGACTTAAAATATTTGCAATATTTAGACCTACTATATATTCCATCTGTTTGTTTTTGTGTTGTTTGCTTAATGTTGACTTGTAGTTAATACCAAAAGGAGCAGACTAGCCCACCAGTGGACTGGAAATTGAACAATAACTTAAGTATAGCTTCATTCACTGAGATCTAATGGACCAATTCAGATGTCATTCCTTTCCAGTTTATTGCTCATCCCGCGGAGTGTTATTGTGTGGCTGTCTTCACAGGGGTATAGTTGCAACTTGTATCCTCGAGGGGCCTACAGGCAGGGATGCTGAAACAAAGAACTTTGAAGTGGATGAAAAAAACATCAGTTGTTGGACAGTAGTCTGAGAGACTCAAAGATTACAGGGATGGGTGCAGCCATAGGAGCAAGCCAGATCTCTCCTATCTTTATGCAGCATAGGGGTTATCTGTCAAGTAGAAAATTCTTTCTTGCTATGCACTCTTCTTGCCCTTAAACATACAGTTTTTTGCTTTGGAAAGCCTATTTTCAGTGACTGCATTCACGTATTCGTCCGACTGTTTTTAGGTCTGGCGAGTTATTTGCATCTGGTTGGACCTGACTGGATTGGTCATAATTTGCTACAAGTGAAGTGCACCAGTATTCTGGTTTAAGAAAGGTGTAGTCAGAAGCTATTGCTCCACAAAGCGGTGTAGATTTTGCAAAAACCTGAGGAGGTGGTTTTCAGAGAAAGAGAGAGGAAGAAAACAATCCACTCCAAACAGATTTATTTTTTTTTTCCCCTATAATGAGTTATTATACAGTTCCTCCCCCTTGCTATTTTCTTTTTGTTTCTTTGCTCTACTCTTATTACATTTTTATATCCAGTTATTTTTATTTTTGTGAAACTTATTCTCACTGTGCTGGCTTTCAAACTAGGGTTCCTGAATCATATTATACAGTTGCAGAAAATGACCCAGGGTAAGTCCCAAAGCCAGAATCTCAAGTGTTTTCATAAAAGTCATCCCCTAAATCTTACTCCTTGCCTTGGAAAAACTGAACCAAAGACTAGCGCATAACACCTCTGAAACTAAAATTAGATTACAGGTAAGCTAGAGTTGCCTTTTCCCTGTAAAGAGGGAGGACGTGCAAAAGTCACGTGTGGAAAGATGCAATGAGGGAGAGGAAGGGATGGAGCAGGAGAAGGGAGCGCGAAGTCCCCGGGGACCGAGAGGCCCGTGCGGGGGACACGGGGTGCCCAGCTGTGCTGCCTGACAAAGGACAATGTTGGAACCCCTCGCGAATGCCTAGGCGTTCCTCTATTCAAAAGGGCAAGCTGAGGTTGAAAGGCATCCCAAATGGAGTATTTTAGCGTATGCTTTCCTACGCATTACACATTTTCGTACATTCTAAGGGGAAAAAACAGCCGTGGAGCCACACCAAAACCATGGTTGAAAACACCCCACAAAAACACTTGTGAGGCATTGATCCCTCTACTCTGGAAAGAGGACATGGTGTGCTTGTTACTTCTCTCTTTCATACTGACTGTTCTTTCTTTGCACGTAAGAAGACAAAGACAAAAATAAAGTAAGTTCTCCATTCAAAATTGCCTTCTAGTTTCAAATTATCTCCCATGAAACCCCAACAGTACTGATAAAATTTTGGTTTTTTGAAAAAAAAAAAAAAAGAGGTGGAGAACACCTGGTTTGGAAGAGCTTTGATTTTTCTTTTTAAAGGAACTACATTGTCAATGAACTTGCTTCTGAACAAGTCAATGGGTTGCTTTGGTACAGTAGTTAGTATTTTTAACACATATTAATTTCATATATGACATTCTATGCAATGACATACCACATAAAATGCTTGCCTGTATCTTCATGATTTGTTCTGGCTGGAAACTGGTTCTTTGGCACTGGCAAAAGCGCTTCAGCTCACGAAATCAAGTGAGGGATAGCCAAAAGTCCCACAGGTGGGACCCACAGACACATACAAACCTAGTCAAGGCTCCCCAGTCGAATAACCACCCCAATTCATCTCACACAGTTGGGTTGACATCTTCCTGCAGAGGCTGTGGGGTCATACCCCAAAACACAACCCTGAGCAGAGCATCCGTCCCCAGGAAGATGTCAAGGCCACAGGACCCAAATTTCTTGCTAGCCTGTAGATAGATCCTGAGCCCTGAGACTAATTTAACTGCTCACACCCTAGGCTCACTCAGGGTGAGGAAGTGGGGAGCTGAAAGAAATGAAAGCCACTTTTCCAAACTCATTATCTTCAGCTGTGCTAAGCACAAATCTGGTACAGCTGAGGATCTGGCCTCCTGTGATTAAAGCCATTTCCATCAGACTGAAAATGGAGGCAAAACTAATGAGGAGAAAACAAAAGAGACGGTGGAAAACAAAAGCAATGTGGTTTTAATTTGCTTGTGTAAGGTCCAAATTATATGCTGTGTTGCCTGCTGAAGTCAAACGGAGTGTCTGACAGTTCAGAGCACTTCAGTTTTGCAAGAAAACTCTGCTGTCATCTCAAATGCAGCACACCTTAAAATTTTCTATATTTCGTATTAACAACGAGTTATGCCTACAATTTTATTGCAGTTCACTTTACTTAGTGTTCATATTTCTCAGGCTGCAGTAGTTGGTAAAATTATCTCAGATTCCTGTGCATGACCTGTTGCTGCGCTTGGCATTAATTTTTCTGCGGTCTATGGTTAAATGCAATCATAGCTGCATGTAGAGTGCATTTCTGCAGGCTGCATTTTTGTAATCTTCATGATATGACTGCAGTGTGATCCACCCAAACTCATCTATGTTGGGATCACTGCTGTGACTGTCTAGCCCCAGACAGATAACTAAACAACTTTTTTATTCACATTTATAATTCACTCAAAGAAATGAAGGAAATTTTAAAATATTAATGTAAGAATTCTCACAGTATACCTGCTATCAGGTGGCATTACTAGCTCAAAAGCAGAAGAATAATCTGATGAAAAATTAAAAAGGAAAATTTTAAAATGAGAGAAAGAAATATAAGCACAATTCTCTAAAATTCTGATTCAGAAATCCCAGAATTTGGGTGAGTGAATAAATATTAAAAAGTTCTTTCATCCCCTTGAGGCTTTTCTTGTAAGTTTTCCAGTGACTACTACCTCTATTCAGGCTGGCAAATATAAAGTGGTATTTTTAAAGATATTTTAATACTTCTTTTTAACTCTTAGAAAGAAAAAATGCAGTTATGGAAAAAAAAAGGGGGGGGAAATGTTTTCTATATTGCAAAATTTCACTTTTATCCATTGGACTGCTCTGCTTTAGTGGAAACCTTTTTTTTCAGTGTACTGTTTTTTTATCCTTAACTACTCAAGTATTAAATATCGATTTTAAAGTCTAAAAATATTACTATCACATTTAGTTGATCTATAAGTTTTATAGTTAGAAAATAAAAAAAAAAAAAGAAAAAATAACAAACAGGCTTCCTCTGCTCTAGGATCACAAGGATAAGTATGCTGTTGGATGCAGAGTGATAGGACTAATACATGTGAAGAAATTAGACATGCTTTAATCAGTTTATGGATTCAAAATCTCCACTGTATAAAAATATTTCCATATAAACTATTTTTCATTGTTTTTTTCTTAATACTAATTTCTATTTAGCTCATTTCAAGCAGTCTATTTTTAAAGTTTAATTCTGTTTTTCTACAGTTTAAGCTTTGTGTGACCTTTCACCTTTCACTTTGAGCTATTGTGTTGGATTTCACGTCTTTAAATCTTCTGAGCACTGATTCACACATCTAAATCTCCAGCAAAATGTAGGCTTAAAATGCATTGTTCCTATCAGAAGAAAAACTTTGCTTTTATGAAGTGTGAACAGCTGTGCAAAATACTGACCTAACGTTAGAATTAATGTCAAGAACAAATGTTCTTTTGTTTTTTGGTGGTTTTTTTCAGTTTCTAAGCTGGACTATCCAAAGTCTGACAAGCAAACAAACCAGAGGGGAAAAAAGAAATTAAGTGAAGCTTATATCTTCATGTCACAGGAAAATGTCAAACATTAATACTCAGATACTATTTTCAACAAAAATTTGGAAAACACTTAGCATCATCTACAAATTACTATTTTTGCAAGAGTATACAACATATTTGAAATTTTTAAAATTATTATTTTGCTTAGGTTAGCCCATTAATCAACAGGTGCCAGGTGGAAACTCTCAGTACAAGGCAATGGAGTTCCTGAGGCTGTCTTTCTGGAGAAAAGTCACAGTTTAAGTTAGTACTGTGGAAGCATATTGCTGTTTGTGGAAGAAGTATATCAGAACTGCTTCCATTCTCTGAGACATCTTAGTATGAGAAAAACACAAGGAGCCTGTTAATCTCAAATGGACAAAAGGACACTGCAGAGAAGTTTTAGCAAAGTTTTTTTTCTCTCTCCTTTTTTCAGAATAACATAAGCTGTCACAGATCTGATCTTTCATATTTAATGTTGAAATGGTATTCCTGTGGTGGCATTTGTATATCTGGCTATTTCTCATTTGGTTAATCCTTTCATGTTAGTCTTAAAATATTCTATTCCCAAAATACATTGACAAGGGAGAACCAAAGGAATTCTCTCCATGAAGCATTACCGAAAGAATGTGGGTATGTAGGAAGAAAATGTAGTGCAGAGAATGCAGCAATGCTGTTTTTTGTGGGTAAGCAATGGAGGGGAAACGAGATGGTTACTGGAGCTCTGGGACATTTGTGGTATTGAGAGAATATAAGCCATAGGATGTGACTGCAGATAGCTGTTTGACATATGTGTGAGTCCGTGGTGAACCCATGAGGAAGAGAGAAATGCATCCAGCTACACCATTCTCATGACTTGAGTGGAAACATCTTGAAAAGATTGCTACATGAAATAATAATTTAAATACAGCATTCCTTTTACATTTTCTGCAGAGTTACATGATCAATAAAATAAAAGTAGTTATTATTTCTAACTATACAAGACTGCAAACAGGAAATTGGTGAAGGATAAACTTTTTATGCCAAGAAGTGCAGATACTGCAATCAGAATGGAAGCTATAGGCTGAGATACACACGTAGAAGGAAAGCTACACCATGTAACACATTTTACACATTTTACACTCAATATTGACTTATGTGCAAATTATGCTTCATGTATAATATTTAACTGGCTGGTGAAGTCATGGTTTTAAAACAAATTTTATTAAATGATCTCTGACTTTTGAAGACAATATTAGTTAAATGCATATATACATGTATATAAAACATTAAATATATATGAATGGATTTATATATATTTCATAGCATATCAAAGAGGAAACATCAATCTTGTTTAGTTTCCACTGGCTCCCCTAAAAATATTTAAGCTTTTATATAAAGTTGCAATCCTATGTAACTTTGCATGAGTCAGAGATTCTGTCAAGGAAGAGCTGCTCAACTGAGAGTGTTCCAGCTCATAAGGGGTGGATGCATTAAGCTAAATTTCCAGCCTTTTTTTTTAACCACAGTTGTCCATATTTGTGATCAATAAATAGATCATATGAATATCAGTCCTGCCAATGCTTAGAATGGGCTACTTATTTTTCAAGTTACTTGATGGTACTTACATTATTTCAAGACTGCTCCTCCTTCTAAAAGCCTAGATTCAGATCTTACATTCACATAGGGTTGCACTGAACTTTGCAATGACATGGAGCTCCTCCTTTTAGGATAGTGTTTAGAGTCTTGACCATGCATTGTGGAACATCACTTTTCACAATGAAATAACGTTTTCTTCACAGTCTAATTCCTATATGGAAAAAACCCCAAACCCTCAACAGTAGAAGGAGATTATCTTAAGTGAGATGATGAAAAAAACTAGGAAAGCATAAGCAGAAAAGCTTTCTTAAACTGCTGCAGTAAAATGCTGTATTTCTAGCCAGATATTTTGTTAATTTTATGAAGCATCATAAGTATCTACGATGATGTGTAAATAAAAGAGAGAAAAAATTATCTTTTGGAGATGGCCAACCACTAACCTGAATCTGCCATGACCACATTAAATTATGTAATCACAAAAGATCTTTAAAATTGGAGAAATCAGATCCCAATTAAAAGTATGGGTCATCATTAATGATTTAAGACTCATTTTTGCTTTTTGCTTTTCCTTGATGTCTTTCAGGCATGGTACAGCTACGAACTTTTTCAACCTGTGTCGACCACAAACCTGGCTATGTTAGGAAAGGCCTTTAGTAGAATCTTACAATATTTATTATTTAAATGTTTCAACACACCCTTTTTGTCTCATAAGACATAGGAACCACACTCCTCCTCCTGCTGCGAAAAATTCTATAAAAATATTTTTTCCAGAAAATTAATTGAGGTTGACTTTCTCGTGGCAGAGTAGACAGATTTTGCAAACTAATATTCTATAGAAGGACAAGTAAGGCAAGCAGATGTGCTCTTATTTTTCCTCACAACATCAGATCTTTCAAAATGGTATTTTATTTAAAAGCATGAATAAATTCTAAAACAACTTTGGAAAGAAATATACCCTCATTCCTTAATTATATACACAGTCTAAAAGCTCTACTGAAGGATGATACGACACAGTGTCTAAGGACTGTAGCTTCCCTACTCCACCCTCCAGCATGGCTCTTCGTACAAATCTTTTAGCATTCATAGATATTCCACTACAAATTATAGTATTTCAGTTGAACTAATCACCCCTGACATCTATTTCAGATGCATTGGGTTGCCATTCTTTTACCTTTCCTGATACTTTTCACCGCTGGATTTAATTCTGAAAGTATCTCTGCTATACATCTTTGAAAAACAGCCTTCACCAGGACACAGACAGGTTTTGCAATGTTTGTACTATATCAGTTCTCCTTATAACTGTTTTTTTCAAATTCCAAAAGAATTAGGTGGCTGTTGAGAACTTCTATGGGCATTCATGACTTGTTTCTGGTATTACTTGAAATAACACAAGAAGAAATTTTATGTAGAAATAATATATTTCTATATTATATTTCACCTTTCTATCTGCTCCTTAAGCTCAAAAACTAGCTGAAGAGTGATAGTATCAGGTAAGCAAAACTTTTCTGATTGTCTTTGTGTTCTGGGAGTGCTTTTGTGGAGCTAAAAGATGTTTTCAGAGAAATGAATGACTTAGCTTTTTAAGCCACTTGTTTCAGACAATGTAAAATTGCATGGGGTACTTTCTATCATGCTTCAAGAAGATTCAGAGTAATTAAAGGCTTGAATAAATTATTATTGATATATGTGAACATAAGACAGAAAGTCTAATAGCCCTTATAGATTCCTATGGATTAGAAAACAAGGATATACACAGGACTAATGATTATTCTATTGAATGGAGCAGAAAAAAGGGTTTACAAGCTAGATAATCATCATCTGAGACCTTTGAAAAGTCATAACATAGTTAATTCTTAATATTTAATGGGGAAAATATTTCATACCCACATTGATACTGAATTTAGTTGCACATTCATACACTCAAAGCTTGAAGGATGGTTTTGGTATCAGACAGTGCCAATTCCTGAAAGCAGGACTCATGTATCAGATTATTAAAACTGTGGTGTTATTTCCTGCAGGCCAATAATGGCGAGGACTTAACACATAAAGATCATTTGTCTGTTTCAAAAATCAAACCCAAGTTTTTGTCACAGTTCTACCACAAAGCTATTTTCTAAACTCATGCATATCCTAATGATACTGTTCAGTTTAAACAAACAAATAACATAGGGCCTGATTTTTGTTAGTGTTGTCATATCTTAAGCACTCTCTTTCTCGATGCACTGGCCAGGATAAATACAAACTAATGAAAAGATGGGTTAGAGTAGATAACCGCAGAGAGAAACTGATAAGCTATTCCAGTTTGTAGTATTTTATTTACATATTTTAAATGAAGCAATATACATAGTATTGAGGGAGGGCTGGCTCGACATTTTAACATATTCTCTTTCTCGGCGAACTTGTCAGTGTTTAGCACATTAGTTTCACTGAGTGGTCTTCCATTTTTTATATTGTATATTAATGATGCATTTTGGATTAAGATCTGCTTGTTTGACCACAAATTTGTGGCACTACCAGATGGGAAGAACGTGCTCATTTCAATGGATTTGGTCCATCTCCTTTGCCAGCAAGGAGCGTTCACTTCAGCATAGTTTCTATTTATATTCTGTTTAGCATAAGTGCAGCAAATGATGACAAGTTAACCACTCCCTGTGGAAGACCAGGGCTTGTTCCAGTTGCTTGGAATACTAAATTTTTTGCATGTGGCTTATTTCCCAAAGGCTAAATTCTGGGAAGCTGTGAAGGTCTTCAAGTTTGGACAACTTGTCAAATCGTACACAAGTCCTTATTTTAAGCCATCTTTTCTCCTTAATCAGATGATTATTCTTGTAATATGTAGCAGTCCAGCTGGTTTTGGTGTGTGGTTTTATATTGCTGTGTATCCGACGTGTCCAGATGAAGAGCTGGTGCAGCCCCCTCTCCTGCACGACCTCTCACTGCACTGTGCCCAAGAGCAGAACTTAGTTCACAGGTTTTGCTTGAGGCAATTAGTAAGACACAGATCTTATGTGCAGATATGTATACACATCCCCCTAATGCCTGTAGAAGAGTTTTTGGAGAAGGTCCATTGTACTGACTGTTCTTTCTGGAGTATCTTTTTATGTGCAGATTACATGAGGAGAAGAGAACATATTACAGAAGTGAGGCCCTTTATACAGCTTGTTCCCCTCTGTGAAGCTTTATCAGTGGAAAAGCTGCAGGCAGCAAAAACAAGATATCCTGTGACTGTGTTTGATTCTTACTTGAGAAGAGCTTTACACCATTTCCAGCAAGAATGCCATCTCAAACTTTGATGAAGGAAATTTTCCTTGGGCAGATGATGTATAGTAATTTTTGGAGCAGATAATATATATCCTCTCTTACTAATGCATTCCATTTTATTAGCTAGATCAATATTGCTGTAATTTCCAGCCATTAGCATCTCATTGCTGCATAGTACATAAAAATATTTACATTAACACTGATCAAAATTGCAACAGCATATATTAAAATATGAATGACATATAATCAGAATTTTCTGTTTCTACTGCCTCCAGTTATTTGTGACCCCAGATATGAAGTTCAAGTTTACACTTAATAGCACAATTATGTAAATCTGTAATTCTAACACTGAATTACAGCTGGTAATGATCAATAATTATATTTATGTATGATGTGAAGTTAATACTGCCACCATAGATTAATGTAAACAACAAAATTATTTCTGCAGTCAAGAGCTAACAAATCATCATAAACAAAGAGAACTAAAACAATCTCTTCGGAGCTTAATTCCCCCAGCGTAGTAAACAGATTTTTTATTTCCAATGAATGTAAAAGCACTGATTAAAGAAAACACATCTCTACAAAAATTGCACAATGGCTGTATCTGTTAGTACAGATTTTTTTTAAAGAATCTTTGAAACAGAGTTTGTTTGACAGAAAGAAAAAATATCTCCAAAGAAATCTGGATAATAATTTTGTTGGAAGAGTTCTGGGGGAAAATAAGCCCCGAGGAAAAAACGCAGATTAAAAAGAAAACGGAGTGAGGGATAATCAAACACAATATTTCATAACTTCGGAGCTCTTCAGAGTTCACTCACCTGTAATATTGTTCTCTGCCGAAAAATACAACAGGGAACTGCATAATGGGACAGAGCAGTCCTTGGAGTAGCTGGCAGTTGGCTGGAGCAGGTGATACTAAAGAAGATTTGTCCTGGTTTGTTCACTATTCTTTCAAGAATAGAAAAACACAGTTACAGCAAGAACTTCTTTTGCCTTTCAAAAACTTCCACCTTGACATTTTTGCACCGTGTCTTTGATACTTACCGCTAATGAGCAGCAGATTCTGCATGTGTGTATTAGAGAGATGGTAAGCGCATGGGAACCTTCTTCCAGAGCTGGTCTTCTCCTGCAAAGTGAGGCTGCAAGGTGACCCCGAGCCACACGATTTTGTCAGGGCTCCAGACCAGGTCTACCACCTAGAGGAGGCTGTGTCGGTTTAGTTAGAGAGGTGATCCATGCACACTGATACCCTGATGCCTCTCCTTGCAGGATTGGTTCAAAATTTACTTTATAGAAGCTGTAAAGCCCAGATAGAGCTGTGGATGGCTAATTAAAATAGGCTGCACTTACTCTTCAAGTAAGAAGCTTTTACGTCTATCAAAATACTAAGTGGGAATGGTGCAGAAAGGCACTCAGGGGTTGGAGAAGTGTTAAGGCATTCTTGGGGGGGGAAAGTGCCTGGCCTGAGCTCCAGCAGGCAGTTCCCATTTCTGCTGTGTGGCACATTTTCAAAAAATGGGCATCATGGCAACATGGAGGGAAACTCTTTCAACTGCAGAAAAATGCGTTCACAAACTCAGAGCAGGGGAAATAGTTATAATCTATCAATAGAAAATGTCAGCAAACATGGTTTTGGAGCAAAAGCTGAGCTTTCTCTGCAGTGCCAAAGGACTGATACAAAATGTATTGAGGGCCTTCACTGATTTCAACGAACTTCATGTCACTCCTTAACTGCTTTTTCTCTAATACATATAAATTAAATTTATTTTTTTTTAATTTATTGTTGCTGTTGAGTTTCCATATAACCCAGATGAGGCTTATGCTTCTATTAAATGTTTCTCCCCGCAGAAGGAGGTCTAATGACAGCTTTTAGCCAAACCTTCTTATTTACAGGCTTGAAATAACTGTAAGACCACAACTTCAGAAGGAAGCCTGTGCTGCAGAGCCCTGAAAGAACATCAGTTGAATGGAAAGTGTGTGTATTACTTAGTTATGTTTTTTTTAGGGTTTTAGTAAACATGTAGGAATAAGGAGGAGAGCATATCATTATGCTAATTCTTCAAAAAATCAGCAGTAATTAATTACAAATAAAATAAAAAATGGGTTTGTAGTAGCCCTCTTTTTGGCACTTGAAAGATGAAAGAAAGCTACCAAGTTTATTACTGTGTTTGACTTGTCAGACAGTACCCTAGCTGGGTGGAAGGTTGGCTCAAAACTTTTAATTTCATTTTTTAGGCAGTTAATTTCTGCAAGTTGTTATGAAGATGAGAAGATTAAGAACTGAATATTGAGGAGGGGGCTAAACATCTCTTGTAGCAGGGAAAATTGTTGGAACAAATTAAGGAGAGCTGGAGTAATTTCGGTTGGTCTTTTCTTTCATACTTTTCACTTTACTTCCCTTTTATCCACAATATTTCCTTTTAAATTAGCTTTCTGACTAGGAGAGCTCTTGCAAAATAAATAGCAAAACATTAAAAAACATTCAGTTGTACAATAGAATCAAATGGGGAATCCAAAGAAACAGAAAACTAAGATAAACTCTCTTAAGCTTAAATCAGATCTTACAACAACATTAAACCTAATCCAGAGTCTTTAGAATAAATTTAAAGCAGACTTAAAGTTTACAAAAAGGGCAAACGGGAGGTTAAAAAAAAAGGAAAAGGAAAGATAGAAGTCCTGAGAACAAGCCTCTGTGAGGCTCAAGGGTACTGATTTAAAAAATTGCTGAGATGGCCCCACTTCCAGTCATGTTTTTTATTTACTTGGCATCTGCAGGGAAACTAGGAAAACCCCGTGTGATGGCAAACACTTTATAAGAGATGCAGTGCCTGGCATTGAGAATGAGTCTGCAGGAAATGTTGCAGAAATAAACGAAAAAAGTTTCCTGAATACTTTTGATTTATGTCCACGGTCATTTCAGTGGAGAAAAGAGGTGTATGACTTACTAAAACAACAAAGGGGATCAACTAATTATGCTCAAAATTGAAATAATAATCTGACTGCCTCAAAGGATGAATTCAGTATGGGTTTAGTGCAGGATACTTACCCAGTTTATTTCAGAGTAATGACTCACTCTGAAACCTTCTCCCCATCCACACTCAACTTGAAAACTATGCCAAAAGAAGGAGCCTGGGAAAGTATTTCTTTAGGGATCTTTTCTTCCCATAAAACCTTCATAAAAGTTTTTATTATGTCAACATAATCCAGAGTTGTAGCTAATTCCGTTAATGTGAAGAGTTAGTAATGTTTGACATACTAATTATATACAATACTATTGGATAATTCAGGTGGAATTTATACTGACCACAGCTAGGACAGACTTTAAAGCAAAGCACCTGAAGAGACTTTTCCTTTACTTGGGTCATTGTAAAACACAGATTTCCCTCCACACCCTGCAATATTCCCTGGAAGCCTCTGTGGATGTTCCTTACCCTGCAGGAATTATTCATTAGTTGGGATGGAACAAGTAGTTTGCATTTATTCAGTGCTCTTCATGTGGTGAAACAAAGGAGACTGGGTTAGAAGATATGAAAATGTTTCAGCATGAAAGCTTTTATCAGTGTATCTGAAGTAAATAATTTAAAATACTTTCATTGCTCGGTACAGAACTTTAGAAAACATTCCTAGAAATATGTGACTAGAACAACCATTAAAAAACAAACATGGGTATTAAGATAATGGAAACACCATTTTAATTTAAACCATATGCTGAAAGATGGTAGTTAAACTACTTAAGTCACATTTACCACAGCAGAAAATAATGTGGATCACGATACAGAGCATAAGTGCACATGTTACTGAAATTTTTTCCATCTTTCTGACAAATTTGGAAACTGATATAAAAAACTTGTAAAGATGCAGAACAAGTATTCAAAAGTATCATACTTGAGGGCTAGCCAGAGGCAAGGGAGAAAAGTCATAGTTTTGAGTTCTCCATTATTGGCCTGTTTTGATAGTTTAACCGTTGTGGGGGATGTGCTTCTGTGCAAAAGTGTCACATTTGTGAAAGACACCTCGCTATCAAATCATTCAAAACGAAGAGCCAAAAATATCCTTCCGATGCTTTATGTGAAGAGACATATTGCCAATGTGATTTTGAAATGGTGGTCGTGCTGCAAGTTTTGACCCCTGCACCACAACACATGTACGAACTGGAAACTCTTTGGCACAACACAGCAACCCTCTTAAAATTATCCTGGCGAAGACACGAAATTTCTGATCAGAGGCAAAATAAAATTCAAAGCACTGGAATTTTGTTTGTATGAGAGATGCCTCACAGCACTCTGTGTCAAATAGAGGACCACAATGAACAATGAAGGCATTGCTACTCAAGAAAATAAAGCAGAAAGATGACTATGTTTCACTACAGCTGAATACAGAAAGATGTTGTATAAAGAGTCACTCAGCCTATTGCTTGTGGGTAAAACATAAAAACAAGATTGCAGTGAAAACTAGTTTGTTTAACTACAGCACTAACGGTTTCATTAAGATGATGACAGCTCATAAAAAGATGTGGGAAATGTATTATGGCAGGACAGGAAGGTTGCTTTCCCCCCTCCAACCCTGGTGAGCAGGTAGAAACACGACAAGGAGGCAATTAGAAATTTACTCAGGTCTTGGTCAAAGAAATTGTTTCAAAACAAGGACAGCTGTATGTTCAGGAGGTGTCAGAAGCGCATCCTGAGACCTATTTTAAAATTAGTAAGCCCAGCCAAATTAGCACGACCAAAATATCACTGTTTGTGAGGGAATAAAAAAAAAAACCACCACGCTCTAAGAAGGAGTGAGAGCTGCTGGGAAAGGCGCTAAAACAGACCAACTACTCTGCAGAGAAACTAAAACCCTCCCGTGCAGAGGATGACTCAGTGAAGGGAAAAAGAGGATACAGCCTATTTCCACCCCCAGCCCTCCATCTACTTGTAGATCTATGCAAGGCGAACCCATAACCTATGCGGAGGGTTGGTGCGCCCTTCCCAAAACTTTCATGAGTGGAACGAGGTCAGGGAGGGGTGGCCAATCTCCACGGGGTGGTCTCCCTGCAGAAGTCAGTGCTGCCTGGGACTTGAGGTTTGCTGCATCCCCTCTGCGCCTCTGAAGAATGGCTTCACAGCTCAGAGCTGTGATGAGGACTTCAGTGATTAATGGCATTGGTTAATGAAGAGGGATTGCTGCCCAAACTGTTTTACTATAGTTTCCTGTTTCTGTACAGTAACACAATGCAACACACAAGATATTAATGTAAAGAGACTGAAATATATCTCAATTTACTGTATATTTGGTGTGCCTTTCCTTATCCTTGGGTTTGGTTTTGGTTTCTTTTTATTTTTTTTTTGAGTTATGACATTGATTTTGAATGCAGCAGTGAGTAAAATTTAACAGAGCTTTATTGTTTGTTCTGCAACCTTCCCCTACAGGTTCATACACACAAGCTCTCTCCTCATTATACAGAGGAGACAAATACTGGCAGCTTTATCTTGGGGAATTACTTGGGAATAGTGTTTGCTCCATGCTTGCTTTAAACTGAGCATGCTTTCTCAGTACCACGTCTTGCAACTGGATAGCAGTGCTTCCCAAAGTTCAGTACAGTCTTTTCTCCTCTCAGCTGACCATGTGTGCTCACTTAAAAAGTGGTTATAAGTCATTGAAATTCTCCACTAAGACGCTGCATTGTATTATTTTGCTATAATTTGTTAGAGGAGTACAGCTTTAAGAGGTACATTTGCAGTGGGGAATCAAAATTTGCCCCTTATCGCACTACTTCAGTGTCTTTTACCAGTTAGTTCAACAGCTAGTGTCTTAGCTTCGGCAAAGAGCGTGCACTTGTGCTTCTATCAAAAACAAAGGATGCGCCAAGGGCTGGGGCTGAGGTGTTGGTAAGAATATCTAGGGTAAGATATTCGAGTAGGAATCAAAAAAAAGTCAATCTAATTGTAGTAACCACCTGAATGAAACTGCTTTTTTAGCATATGCTATGAGTTGCTAACATTTGTCTGATATATTCCAGAAACTATATAGTGGGTTTACTCAAAACTGTGTTGATATCAGTCTTAGAAATCCATTGTTAGCATCTATTATCACTTGTAAAGTACCAATTACTAGCACTGCTAAAATTCCATTTTACTCTCAGTACCCCATTATGTGTAGTGGTTACATGTGAAACAGCACAAGATATCCATCAGACTCTTTTAAAATACAAATTTAAATCTTAAGTAATCTTTCCCAAAACATACACCCACCGTCCAATGCAATTCACATCAATGCCTGATATTTCTACAGGAGCGCTGATATCATCACTTAAAAGCTGTCAAACAATCAAAGAATGACTGAAAAGGAAGAAATCAACTGGAAAAATTATGTATTTTCTGCATTGTGATGAAGACCCCATAACAAAAAGTATATATTTATTACTTATAAAAAAACCCTAGTGATTACTTTGTTTTGCTTACTTCAGTTTCCTTAGGCATAACACCTAATCTTGCAATTTTCCAGCACTTCAGCAATCTGGCATTTGTGGTGCTTTTGTATAGGGAACTGTCAACAGTTTATAAGTGAGCTCAGGCTTTAGAAGGGGAGCCTTCAGGGAGGTTGTTTATTTTCTATTTGTTCTAATTCTCCTTCATTGAAAACGTGGAAAACAAATTTTTCACAGAAATACTCTCAGAAACAGACTTTTTTTTCTAGCTCTGCCAGAGACCTCTCCTATCCCAATCGATAAGGAGGTAAGGCTGGTGGTCAAACCCAAAGCATTAATAAAGCCTACAACTGTTACTGCAATGTAGTAACTTAATTTACAAGTAAGCAAGTAACACTCTCCATAACTCTCATTCTTACCTTTCTGCCATTAGGAGATGTAAAGGGATTATCTAGATGACCATTGCTTCCAGAGTAAACCTCCCAGATACTCATTTTGCTCTTGCTTTCTTCACAACACTACAGATAGGCAAAAATGTTTGTTCTTTATTAAAAGTTATATTTTGTGCTCTCACTATACTATACACATCTGTAAATTACCATGCAAGAAAGGAGTAAATAAAGCTTCATTTCAAAGCCACTTTGAATAGCCCGTAGTCAATTCATATCTATGTAATTTTACTTAATTACCTTGCAAATTCCTATCTATCTGGCATGCTTCTTCCTTGTTCAGCAAAGAAGCTGAAGCAAATACTCTGCAATGACAGCTATCAGCTGCTGCTGTCCTTTGACCCCTACCCCTCGATAAAGATTCCGTGGTTGATGATCTTACCTTTGATCACCGACAAGCACAGATCATTGACACTGCTGGACTTTGAGGTGATAGTTGATTGCTATCCTCTAGGAGGCTGAGTTTACGATCCATCAGACGTGATGTTCTGAAGGAGCTCTTGCTTTGCATCAAGATCCTCCACTGCTTACCCAGGCCTATTCTTCATACCATTTATCTCCTAAAAGGAGAGAGTGGGCTGAACCGAAATGTAGTGACAACTTAGATGACCATCAACTCAACATTCATATCAAACTGAATTGTTTTTTTCCCTATTGGTGAGCCAAAATCGGGAACTGCATAAATATTAGAAGGATTGACCAAAGAAAACGGGGGGGGAATGGATTTTGAAGATGTCGTGGTTTAACCCCAGCTGGCAACCAAGTCCCACACAGCCGCTTACCCACCTCTGCCACAGTGGTATAGGGGAGAGAATCAGAAGGGTAAAAGTGAGAAAACTCGTGGGCTGAGATAAAGACTGTTTAATAGGGAAAACAAAAGTTGGGCAAGCAAGTAAAGCAAAACAAGGAATTCACTCAGCACTCCCCATGGGCAGGCAGGAGTTCAGCCATCTCCAGGACAGCAGGGCTCCATCACGCCTAACCGTGACTTGGGAAGACAAACACCAGAGCTCCAAACATCCCCCGCTTCCTCCTTCTTGCCCAGTTTTATATGCTGACCATGACGTCCTATGGCATGGGATATCCCTTGGGTCAGTTGGGGTCAGCTGTCCCGGCTGTGTCCCCTCCCAACTCCTTGTGCCCCCCCAGCCTCTTCGGAGAAGCAGAAAAGCCCTTGGCTCTGTGCAAGCACTGCTGGCCAGTAACAAAAATATCCCTAAATTATCAACACTGTTTCCAGCACAAATCCAAAACATAGCCCCATACTGGCTACTATGAACAAAATTAACTCTATCCCAGCCAAAACCAGCACAGAAGAGTAGACTACTTGTACTGTACATCTGAACTCCTAAAAGTAATGGGTACTCAAAATACTATGGATAGAAAGCCCATTTCTATCTGCCATTGACTAAAAGATCAAGTTTAATTTTCCTTGACACTTGCCTGCTCCTGAAGATCTCTATATTTGGGTTTCTAGTTCTTATTACAATGCATTATATGCAGAAATAAAATGATTTAATATGAAAGTTCAAAAGGTACAAGCTGTTACAGACCATCTTCTTAGCAGCTCAGTTCAGCACGAGTGCATCATGTCAGCAATACCCTTGCAAATTCTGCAAGGAGTCTTACTTTAATGGGGCAACCATTTAAGGGTTTTATAAAGGTATAGAAAAGCTACCTATAGCATTACCACCCAATAGTGAGGATCACACATGGCCTCTGAGAATGACCAGGTCTCTCACATGAATTGGGCATGAGTGGAACCAAAGTCAAAGCATAGAAGAAGGACTCCTGACTTCACCTCAGAGCCAGCATGGAAACAGGACATGTGCTCCCTAGTTGTATTCAAAGCTGGGAGAAATTGATAAAAAAGATATTGGAGACTGGCAATGTTATGCATGCCATAATTAAAGCAAACCCACAACTCTGTTAATTAGCACAGTTTAAAACCCAAGTACAGTTTGATTTGTCTTTATAAGCTGTAGGAGAAAAGGAAGCTTGTTAAAAAAGGTAGAAAATAGTAGAATAAAAATATTTAATGTATGCAGATGGGTGTGCTCAATTATGCATAGTAGTTAAGGCTAGGTGAGTCTTTATCATTTTCTCACATAAACAAAACAGCTATGACACTAGAGGCAAGAAACTGTTCCTGACTATCTGCTGTAAGAAAAAGCACTGAATAAAATGGGAGGGAATAAAAAATAAGACATTGTGTCGAAACAAGGACTTGTGTTTTTGATGTCAGCCTCTTTTTAAATCAGAGTTGCTCCTACTCAGGAGAAGACAATCACATCACAGAAAATCTTTGACAATATTTGTCTACACTTCTAATGCCTTAATCTGCAGTACAATACGTATGCAAAATTAGTCATACCACATGAGCACATATATTACATGTGACTACACAACAACCTAAACAGTTCCATTAGCCCTGTTGCGTCTCATTTGACAGTGAGGTCAACACCTTTTATTCGTGATCCCACCCATTTCCACAGAACAGACCAATGCTGGGCACTTGGGCTTGTGATGTCACTACCATGTCAAGCAAGATGATGACGTTCAGCACAAGATGAGAGAGTTTTACGCCAACAAAACCACTTTTGATAACAGCAGAGTTGTCGAAAAAACACTAGAAAGTAAATTAAATTTTTCAGCACGCTCTGGAATACCAGGAGTTTCTTTTCCATGCTGAAATCATGCCCACCATGTCTGTAAACCTCCACATTTTAATAAGAAGGAAACACATACCTTCTATCAGAAATCCGTCCAATGTAGAAATTCCCAGCAAAGAACAAAGACAATTCTGTGTCCTTGGAAACAAGATATTGCTTTGGGTGCAAGTAACTGACATGGGATGTGGGACTGGCAAAATCTAACAGACTGAAATAATTAGGTTTTTTATTAAAATATGTTTCTTTGATGCTCAGCTGTATAAAGAATGGTGTGAATGTTTATATACTATAATTGCCTCTTCCTCCTTCTCTCACATGTACATCCATGAGTTGCACAGCCCTGTTTGTTTTAAATATCTTGGCGTAACTGCACAATGGAGGTTGAACTTCAAGGCGTTATGAATTGGTCACTTGCTTCTTTCAGTGGGACTTGGCTCAAACCCCTCACAATCAGTTCAGAACTAAACACTCCCATGACCGAATCGGGAAAAGTGTTATTCCCTCCCTTCAACACATTTAAACGACAACTGGCCTTAAGAAGTTGCAGCCAGACATGGATATGGAGATGCATATTGTTATTATTCCCCCTCTGTCAAGCTATACCTCACACAAGAATTCTGTATTTGGGCTCCCTTCCTATTTTCAAGCAATTATTAAAAATGAACAAAACATTTAGAAGCAATTCAACTTTTATTTCGTTGCTTTTCACTTGTTTCCTTCTTTTGCTGATAATAATTTCAAATATTTCCTGTATTTCTACACTTGTGCCTGATTGCCTTTTTTATTTTCTCTTGGTTCTCCACCTCTTCTCTAACACTTTCCATCATCCAGTTCCCTTCCAATTTTTTTTCTGTCTATTACCTTTTTTCTCTCTCTCACACCATTTCCCAAGACAACAGCTCTACACTCTTGGTTCTTCTAATGTTTATTTTACCCTCTCAATACTTTACTCTCTTTTCCTAGTTTTATCCTCCTCTCCTGTAGGATACTGTATAAGAAATATGTATTTTTAATGCCTTACAGCAGAGAACATCCTTTGAGAGGCAAAGATAATGTATGATTATATGCAAATAGGAAAGTTGGGACAGACACTAAATTAAAGTAACTCAGTATGTGGGTGAATCAGAGAGACTTTAACGTTTCATTCTTTTTCATTATGCTTTGAAACCTTTTTTCTTCTTTCTGAGTTTCTGCCCCTTTCACTTGTCTATTGATTTTAAATATCTTTTCTACCTTTTTTATTCACAGGAATTCTTGTCTCTTGACCATTTTCCTGGACTCTAAATACTAGCAAAGAAATCTCAGTCCTCTGTTTGCAAAACCCCAACTCAAAATAGAAGAAAGAAAAACTGTCTTTAAAAAAGAACAAACTTAAAATATTACGGAGTGGGTGAGCTCTTGTGGAGGAAAGCTGAGCTTGCAGTTAGCAATAGCGTGGGTAAAATAATCAGGAACTAAATACTAACTTTTTTCATAAGTGTACTTTAAATGTGGGGTTTTTTTCTGCTTTATCCTTAGGGAAATTAAGAATGACAGAAAAGAAAAAATTGGCTGCCCTGAGGAAACAATGGATAATCTCAGAAAACAATTGGGGTTTTATGCATACCCAGCCTAAATTAATCTTCTAATTTTTATGGTTTACCAAACATTAAAGACAATATTGAACAATTTTTAATGGACAAACAACAAACATGTAAATGGAGAAAATTACAGGTATTAAATTTTTCTTTAAGAAAGAAGTCAGATCTTTATGACTGTAGGGGATTGCAGGAAGTTTATTTTACATAAAATATAATAACTACCTCATCAGATCATTCTAGAATCTAAAAGTTCAGAGAAACAGAAATTTCAAAGCCTCTGACACCACTACTTGAACTATCCCTTAGAGTCCTACTAGTAAAACTAGTGGCAAATCCACACCAGCATGTTTTCCTCAAATGGATAATTGAGGTGTTTTCTGTGATGCTTCTTTGTTGTAATTACTGATCTTATGAACAAAATTTCTTAAGCAGATTTTTATCAATTAAATTGTTACTTTAAGGAACAAAAATCAGAACATTCATACCTAGGACTAGGGTTCTGTCTCTAAGTCACCTAATTATATGCAGGCATTTCAGTAAGTGTGGTGTACAAAATCACCCATTTTAATACATCAGTACAATAAGCCAGTTTTTAACTGGTAACTGAAACTTTAAGGTGGTCTCTGAATAAGACTTATTGCACAGGTTTTTGTACCTGATTTTTTTTTTTTTTTTAATTTTGCTGCACACAAGGAGAAAATGGCCACAACATGGGAGGCAGCCAAAGATAGTGTGTAATTAGGTATAAAACATTAGGAAGACAACAGTAATCCAAATTTCAAATGTTATTTTTGAATTATTTTACATCTGAAATGAACAAATGAAGTTGAGAATGGTCTTCTGTGAGCTGGCATTAACTTAATACAAGAACAATGGCCTGCAATTTGCAATGTGCATGGGTTCAGCTTTTATTTTTCAGGCACTTAAATTACCTTAAGCACCTGTCTTGCAAAAAGCTATTAGTAAGCCTTTCATTCAAGGCGTGTAGGATACTTAAGCACATATAGTGAGGTATGTAAATAGTAGTAGAATAAGGGAAGTATAGTGTGAATTACTTTGCAATCCTAACTCTGTTGCCTTCAGTAGAGCTAACTCCTGAGGAACAAATGGGAGTAGTGGAAAATCAATCTTGTATATGGCCTTTTACAGTAAATAAAAACACTGTAACAAACCCAGCGATTCTAGAAGGGAGGGAAGATTATGTTATAGTGACCAATTCACCATTTCAGCATAACAGCCACTGCTCTTTTCCGTCAGTGTTCTTTTCCAGTTTTGCGTCTGGAGGGAGTGAAACTGCATGGGCTAATTTTAAAATAGTCCTGTTAGTCCCAATTGGTGGGATTATCCTGTGAGATTTCCTTATTTAAGAAAAAGCAAAGGAACTGAAAATGTGAAAATAGGAACTTCAGAAACTAAAAAACTAAAACCTAGTGTCCTGAAAGTATTTTTCATATTTCATAAACAATTGCTTGGGTGCTTCCAAAAAAGTATTCATGTATGTATAAGATGTGATGGGCATATTCTTATATGTTCCAAGTAAAAGGATTATACATAAAATTTAGCTCCAAAATTATTTTGCAAAAGCTGCAAAGATTAAAGATCATTTCACCTACACAGCTGCCATCCCATTTAAATTTGCATCCAATCTACAGTAATTATGAACACATACATGCATGCACACATACGCTGTAGCTATCTACTATACTAGATTGAAAAAAGATCCCTTATAAATGATATCTTTACTTGCTTCTATGGGAAGCTCCAAAACTGAATAAAAGGATCCATCAGGGTGCTTTGTTTTGGCTTTCAGAGTGGGTACTAAATACTGACAAATACTTTTCTTCCTAAGAGGAAGAAATAAGTGAAATTAATTCAGTTTTGAACATTTATTTCAGAAAAGAAGACAGATTTCTGTATGTAGACATCAGCCTACTTTTGCTATGCATAGGGTGACCTTCAATTGAACTGCAGAAAGTAAATGGCAGGAAAGTTCCCTGAAAAAGTTTAGTGAGGATATAAGAGATTAATGAACGTATTTGTGTTGGACACTCTCCCCTGTATAGCATATTCAGAGTGATAGAATCATGTTATTTATTGTATTTTTCAGATCATTTGCAATGTTAATTTATATGAGTTTGATATCGCTTTTGTCTTTTAGTTGTGTGTTATTCTGAGAAATCCCTGGGGAAGGAAAGGATTTATATGCTTTGTGTACACATTCTGCAGACTAAGCACTCTGGCATAATTATTTTTGGCACTCACTAACTGATTAAAACATCCAATTTAACTCATGATCAGTAAGATTAAACCTTTTTAATATACCTCAAAAGTAAATTATCATTTGCTACTCAAACATCCCTTTCTGCACATGTCCCCAATAAAGCTGTTCTTTTTTTCGTTAATGTACCTTTTAACGAGGATTCCCTTTTATTTCTTCCTCTGGGCAAAACTGCCTTATCCTTTATAGAGAGGTAGGAACAAAGATGAGATGGAAGCTGACTGTGCTACTACATGGGTTTCTAATGTCATACCAATTATAAGTCACTCTTTTTGTGTGTGTATGTTCTGTACAGACTCAGCTGTTAAAGAAAACACATCCCTGCTTTGTGTTTACTTGATGCACAGATAAATGTCAGCAGTTAGGAGGAAATAATATTTGAAAAAAATCATTTACATGACTCAGAATAAAATTGTGCAGGGTCTTATTCCATTTGGCAATAGCTGCTTTTTTTAGGATACGTTACATTTTAATTTCGCAACAAGGCCCATGTAACAGCATGTTCAAACCATGCTTCAGCATTAGAACTTGGAGGAATGAAAAACAGTGGCTCCTAAAGAATGAAAACCCCTCTTCAGCCCTGCAATAGAAAGAAAATACTGTTTGCAGACCCCAGAACGGGTTGGGCACGCAGACAGTTATCACTGAAAATAAAAAAACATGCGAGGCTCCTTGACCACCAGAGATAATGTGCTCTGCTTAGCTAGGACCAGCATGGAAGTCTAGGACATCCACAGGACAGAGGTCATAAACCTAGCAGAAAATGGTGACTGTGTAGGTTTCGCAGCTTGTTAGCCACCTGGATTTTGTCCAATTAGCTCAGAATGATGTATCTGTGAGTGAAGAAACCTTGTTTTAGAAAAATCTGGTCAACCTATCTTTATTTCTTACAGGATGCCACCAATCCAAGATATTATCAACAATACAGCTCTCTGAGAGAGTTGTATCTAATCCACAGTGAAGATACTTTTGTGATCAATGCTCTTAATATTTCAAAACTGAGGCGGTTAAAGTTGGGCAACAATTCAGAAAATGTTCTATGTGGAATAAGCCAACGTAAAATTAAGCACTGACTTTTAAGCTAGCTGCTGTATCTGTTTCCCTTATTTGTCTTTCCACAGAGAAAAGGGTTGTCATAGAAGCAAGCTATCATCAGGGTTTAGAAACTCTGAAAAAGAACTCCTTGTGTCTGATTAAACAAAACCGAAGGAAAAAAGCTTCTGAGAAGACAGCTCCAGGCAGGTCTCCACGCCAAGTCAAGTTCATTAGGGGGCTGCACCCTTGTCAGTGATGCAATACTCCATTACCCTCCTCTTTAACTGATTTATTTTAAGCATACAAGAACAGTCAGGATTGGACACAGAAGGAGACAATTACTTTTGGCCTGTTGTGGCTGGGTTTACATGTAAAGGTGCCTTCTGGTCTAGTTGCTGAAGGGGAAACAAGTACAAATGTCTCGGCCTTGGCTGTTAGGGTCTGATTATAAGCACTGTGCTAGAGAATTCATGGATTATTCATGTGTAATTACAGATAGCTATTGTGCTCTTTTAAATCATCCCTATGGCCCATTATGGCCCATAACAACTGAAATAGCAATTGTCATAGTAAGGTTTGGGCTCTGTCATAGAGTGTAGGCTCTAATCAATAATGATGAATGGTAAAATTTAGCATCAAGCAGGAGAAAGTCTAGTTGCCTCCCGCCATAAATCTGTACAAATACCAAGCCGTGCAGCTGCTGGATCTGGAAATTTAAAAGGCAACACTCTCCCTCCACCCCCTACACACGCACCTCTATAAAAGTTGAAAAAGGAGAAATGTGCAATATGTCAATTCTAATAATCCACATGCTGTTAAGACACTTTTCTATTTATTCAAAGCGGGGTGAACCCTAGGTTGTTTTCAAGGTCAATTCCAGGTGAAAGGGGGGTCATCTGGAGGCCATCTCGGCTCCCATGCAGGTCAATAACGCCTCCTCGCTGCCCCAGAAGACAAGCTGCTCACACCCAATCAATCCACCAACGCTGCCGCTGCACCCAGCGTAATGAACAGTGAATAAATGTAGCCTATCATCACAAAACATGCTTTTTAAGTACCTTCCCTTTTCATGTAAAACCTCTCGCTGTCAAATTCTACATTCACTCATCCAGCAGTGAGTAGCAAAAGTGAGAAATCAGGCTCTCATTGGGGTTGGTAAAAGGTCATTGCTGACAGACACGGAGGTTAAACTGCCGAGTTAAAATACTGTTCATTACCCACTGCAGCTTTTTGCTAACTACACTTCTTTGTGTTACAGTCAAGCAGTACATCAATATGCCCCTCCTCCTAATTCATTAGCAATTGTTGAATTGTACAGAAGGGGGAAAAAGAAGGATTGATCTTTTATATGTTTTTTTTTTTTTTCTTTCTTTTCCGTGTCAGATACTTTTACATCTTTATCCACTCGGTATTAAATACTCTGCTCACAGACTATGCTGTCTGCTTGCGATGAACAGTCATCATTATGGGTACAATTCCTGAAGGCAGAGACGGCCAGTTCATCTGAAACCCCAAAGGTTTGGGGCTGCTCGAGCAATGGTTTCTTTTCTCTTACCCTTTTTATTAATTGCCCTTTACATAGTGACATCTGTATATCAATAAACTTGAAATTTCATACTGCAACTATGTCATACTGAAACATGTTTGAAGTACAAATCAAGGAAAAAATGCTTCTCCTGCAGATGAAGTAAAAATGGTTAAAAACAAACCTAACATGCTAAATTAATATCTAGCTTAGATAAAATGCCTGTGACCTGTTCATGCCGACTGGGTTGGATCTTTATCAAACACTATCCTCAGTGTAGATCTCAAGACACTCCCTAATCTAATATTTTATTAAGAAATGTTTAATGTCTGCATTTTTTCCACGATTAAAGAATTTTGATGTATCCAAAAGAGCCATTTAGAGCAGCAAGGAATCATTGGAGTTCAAATGGAAACAGCAGTGAAGGTTTCATTTGTACCAAAGGCAGTGATTCAATGGGAATTCTTAACAGTTGAGACCAATTTCCCAAAATGAAATTCCATTCTTTGATTAATTAATAAGTAGATGGGATTCCCTTTATTGAAATGCAAAGCTTTTGTATTTAAAGATAGCCATCTTAAAAAAAATAATCTCACAGTGCAATAGAAAAATTATCTCTAATCATGAATAAAATAAAGGTTTATTTACATGCACGCTACAACAATAATTTGACTCAACAAATTACCATTATCTATTTAAATCTTTAAAAAATGCATTCAGAGATTTCTTCAGGAAAATATATCTTTTTTTTCCTCCTGTATGCTTTCTCTCTCAGTGGGACTGAAAATAAAATGTTATGACTTAAATCACAAGAGGCTAACATCATTTTTAGCAACAAGGGCTGCATAATTTCAAGACTATGAGTGAGTGGCTGACTTTAACTAAAATGTTTCAGTTCTGTGCGTATATAGGTACATAAATAATTCAGAATTAATCCCTGCAGAGGGGACAATGGGAATCGTAAATTATCCATGTGCCGTCCTCAACATTAGAGGCAATGAACCTATAGTAACAAACTATGAGTGTTACTCATTACATACATTTCACAGACACCTTAACCTTTTGAATATTAATTTCCCTCTGCAGCTTGTAGCTAGGCGGCATAATTTTTTTTCCTTTCCTTTCCTGCTTCTTTCTGTGCCTTCATTCTTTCTGTCTCTCTCTCTTTTTAACCTTTCCTGAACAACATATCAGTTAAGCTATTGAGTGGGTTGTGAATACTGAAGGAATATTGATTCTTTTTCTAACCAAATAGTTACCGGAAAGCATTTTTTTAAAAGCTAGATTGTTGTTTCAGTAATATTACATGCAGCACTTTATGTACTCAGAGATTAGGTATGTGTAAAATACTGGCTTAGCTATTTGATGCAGGCTGATGCATGTAAATCCATGGTTCATGGCTACCTCTAAACACCAGGAATGCTTTGGAACCCGTACCGTTTTCTGGTGACAATAAATGTTACAATCATTTTATGATATCTTAGCTTCCCAAGTTTTCTATTAGAAAGGTGGAAAGTGTATTTCATCAGAATCCAAGAGAGATTACAATATTATAATTTTTAGCTAACATTTTTTTCTCTGATAACTAAGTGACAGGGTGTTTTGGTTTTATTTTGCTTGGTAGTTTTTTTAAACTTTAAATACAGCACATAAGAATAAAATTTTTCTAAAAAACTATATTCAAAGGGAGACATTAAGAAACTTATCACCAAATATTGCACCTCTGTCAGAGTTATGAACATATAAGAAATGTATTTTCTTTAGAAGCATTTTTACAAAGAAGAGGATTTCAGGAACAACACTGAAACCATACTTAAAAGCTTCAGTACTAAAACCATACTTAGAGGCTTTTAAACACACAAGAGGAGTCAATGGAAGGTTATGTGCAGTATGCAGCAATTATGAAACATTATACAGACACTTGCACATTTCAGGTTTAGCTGAAATTATACCCTGGCTGTTCTGTAAACCCTTACTTCTCTTAGGAAACTCTACTGGGGCTTTTCATAAGTGGGTTTAGAGGATCAATATCCATTTGGAAAGCCCATGATGCTATTTCTGTTAAAAAGTGGAACAGAACAATACTGTCAGGATGCTAATCCCCTGATTTCAAGGAGACTTTATTCACATGAATAAGGGTTGCAAGTTCAGGCTAAGGTCTGGTAGATGGTTACTATGCATTCTTCTACTTTCTGTGTATATTCGTATATTTTTCTGTAAACATCTCCCGTTGCTTTGACAGAAACAAGAATGCTCTAGGTAGATGTTTGGTTAGACCCAGTGAAGGGTAATAATACCAAATTTTTTGCCAGGCGAATCCAGAGAACTGATTTGCTGTGAGTTAAGTTATTCTCCATGATATAATAGTATGAAGAAAGCAGAAGTTCAGACTAAAGTTCTGATTAAACTGATCAGATTTTTTGATTTTTAAAATTGTTCTTATTGGTTTTTCTATGCAGGCCCCTTCCTCCTGTCTTTGCTTCCCCAGATCTCTCTGACATAGCGGAACAGGTATGAGGAAGGCATACTAATACCTTTCCCTAACACTGTATGAAAAGGAATTGAGATGTGCTTAACATCAGGTCTAGCTGTCTCTAATACATCTATCCTCAGGCTTAAGAAATCCCTTTACAGCAAGGTTGACTGGGGATATCCAGTGTTTTCATGCATGTCTGAAGAACGACTTGGCGTCATGATCCTGGATTCATCACAAGATATCCTCAGAGTTTGAGTGGTACACCTACACTGATCATTACTTGATTTAATAATCCTATGCTTAAAACTATCCTACGTTGTCATCAGCATTTCTTGTACCATATTTTATAGTTTCTACTTTCTATTTTGTAATCTGGAGACTCCGTTTCTTTTATATATGGAATTTGTCCCTGTTTTTATCACTGTTATTTAGGTTGCAGCACAGTATGATCGTATTTCCTGAAGTCCGTAGGATTATTCACTTTGAAACAGGGAAGAATCCATTTTTTAACTGGGCAAACCTGCTTTCTCTGATTCCCACAAGCGACACATGAAGTGGATTCTTCCTATTCTTGTTTTTATCAACTTAATACTGCATTAAAATGCATGTATCATAACATCATACATGCATTAGAAAATGCCAGCACACAAGAGTATTTTTGTGCCTAGCAAGGAAGATATCTGTAAACTGATTTAGCTTTTTAAATTATTTGAGCATAAACAATTCAGATGCAAAGATTCTCTGTGATGGCAAAATATGAAATAAATTGGTGTCTTGTCACCATGTGAAATTCCATTGAAATACCCCAATTTATGCCATTTATTGGAAGACAAGCACTTATTTCTTTCACTGTCTTCGGAAAAAATGTATCATAGAATATTCCAAGTTAGAAATCATGCTAACCACAATATTAAGCATGTTTCCAGGCAGAAAATATGAGTTTAAAGTGTTCACAAAAACATGGTCATGTGGTTATGCTAAGAAGAAATGAAAAAAAAAAAACCCAACAAAATAAATATTCAAGTGTAGAATTTATGTTAAATGAACTTGCGATAATTGTGTGCTAAAAAAATAAATCATGTTAACCCACTTGACTGAGACTTACATGGTTTCTCTTCTTAGAGAAAGAACCCTCATAAACCACAGCCCAATTATTCAATTTCCCTTACTAATTATGGAAACTACTCATTTCTTGGCCTCAAGCACTGGATGATGTATCTCTGAAGGGCAACACAAGATTTATCATAATCTGTGGCTCTCTTTATTTAATGAGAATAAAAATAAATACTTCAGAAGTTCCAGTGTTACAGGTAACTTTGGATTCTAGGTTGAATTTGATCGATAAGTTGTTTTATACTGACTATTACAATTCAAAGCATTTTCTGCTATAAGATAGGTCCAAAGATTGAGGTATTAATTAAATGCAAAAACCCCCAAGTATAGATAAAGAACAAATTTGTCACTAGCTCTACAAGACTACAAACCATCCCCTACTGCCCACCATGACCTGCTTTGATTATCAGAACATGGGGATGTTATCTGCCATGATCCATTTAAAGAAGGCCTTTAAACACAACGCCATCTCATCTCCGATCAAGATGTAAATGCATGGTTCATATGATTTCATGTGCATTCCAGGGCTGTACAGAACTAGTGGGTGGGAAGTGCCTAAAATGAAGTGGACACTGTCAAAGAAGGTATAAAGAGCTGACCTGGCACGCATAAGATAAGTTGGATTCTACAGTGGGCTTCAGGAAGTTATTTTTCTTTTTGAAAAAAGAAGAACCAGATACAAAATTTCCTCTCTGAAAGCAGAAAAAGCAGCTCTTGGAAGAGGTTCTTCTATGTCCACCTCTTACTTTGAGCTGGGCATGAGAGGTGGGATTCACCTGCCAACAGGGATTTCTGCAGCAGGGATGTTTACAATTCTGTCTCTGCAATACTGGAGAAAATATTTTTTGTGGCACAACTGACTTCATCCCAAAGGACATATCCAAATTGCATTGGCTGGGTTACCTCCTAAAAGTACCTGTTCACTTCATTTCTCTCCACTGCTGTAAAAGGAACTTGGACACAGCTGCCTATGGCTGTAGACAGCTAAAGTTATGCAAGACAAATCCCCCACAAGCTGTCCCAGTCTAGCCCAAGATATTTACTTGTAGAAACAGGTATTATTCCCTTTCAACATCAAATATGAAGCAGGTGAAGTTATAGGAAATGGCTTAGTATACAGTGGGCAAAAATCTCATATTCTTTGTGTAAAAGTAATGACCAAGTACAAAGCAATGCTGCACTGACAGCCTGCAAATTTTTTCATTTTCTTTAATCAGACATTTTTCAAGCTCTTTTAATAACACTTAGCTTAGGTTGTTTTCCTATGCTGTTTGTTGCTGCTGTTATTTTAATCAGCTGTTCATTTTCGTCTCATAAATTTTTTACCTAGATTATATCCTACTGTTTAGGAAATTGAGAGGATTGTCTGGAGCTTATGTTCCACCCTTGGATACATTGATTACAAAAGGGCAATCAGCAAGTGTCTGGGCACTTAAACACTATTACTATAAACACAGCCCCCTTGTATCTGAAGTGCTTCATCCTCTGCTCGGATACAAACATGGCTGTAGTGACTTTTTTTTTTTTTAAGTAAACAAGACTGTGCTTATATTCCAGCACCAACATACACTTTCCAAGCACAATTCTTCTGATTATTATGAGTCTCTTTTAACCATAGCTTTTCTGTGAAGAAGCTATTGACAATATACTGGTTAATGTCTGGAGCAAGTCTGATCAGATCATTCACTTGATAGTTGTTAGCCTGTATTATGCACTGGTTTCTAGAAAGAGTTGGAAGAATCTGCCAAACAGCAAATCAGATGAATGATATGATGACTGCTAAGGGGAATGGTTTGGGAGTTTGTACCCCATTTATGAGCATTTCAGGGTGAGAGTATTATCTGAGGAAAAGAATGGTGGAGAAGTTGTAAAAAGTTAATCTTGAAATTACTTGTGAGTCCAGGCAAATTGAAGTAAATGAACAAAATCTGTGAAAGAAGAAACAATAAGTAATAAAGGTCATGAAATAGCTGTTGAAAAGACTCCAAAGAATAACCAGAGATACCCAGTGCTGAGCACACATCTGAGATATGGTTTAAACTAAAGCAAGAATATGTAATCTAAAAAGTAAAAAATATAGGGACTAGCAGCAGAAATAATGATTATAGACAGAGGATATCACGATCAATAGCTGATGGCCTTAACAGATCAGAGAATTAAATATCATATGTTGAAACAAAATTATATGACTCCTCTGCTTCTTGTCTGAGTCTGCTTGAACATAATCAATTTCCTTTCCAAACCCAAAAAACAATAAGGATAAACAGCCTAGTATTTCCCTATTAAACCAAAACTAAATCCAAATGCAAACAAAAAAGTTTGGCAAACTAAGATAATATCAAACATCTGGCACTGTCAAAATCAGATGATAACTGAATGTCTGTACTAGAAGCAGTAGCATGTCCTGTAGGAGCATGAAATGAAGTAGGAAAGAGGAAAGGAGGGAAGAGAAGTGAACTAAATATCTCTTTATAGGTAACTATGGGTTTTTCTCTAGCAAAGAAAACTGATCAACCCATAGAAAAGTGCTATTCAGGTATGGTTAGAAAAATACAGATGATTACCTGTAGGAAGCTACCTTATGTTATTATGTTCTTGAGAAAAAGAAAGGTTAGGGTGACATAGTCCATGTTTGTTGCTGACATATCTATTTAGTTGTTGCAATAGAGTATTGTCATCATACCGTACTGTTGGGTAGTCGCACCTAACTGCATAAGCATAGTCTTACCTAAATCTGCCCATATCTAAGAACACTAAAGAACATAGTTTTAGCTGGAATTGCACAGGCACTGTTGGCACTTGCTGAGTGCAAGTTTGTCATTGTTGGTTTTGTAAATAATTGAACTTTGCACAGATCACTTCGTAACAGAGATGGTGTGGGTAGAGTTAAGCATTTGTAGTGATCATCCTTAGTTGTGCTTAGAGTATAATGCTGTGACATGACAGTTCTTGTGTTATAAGGACACATCCTGGTTTTTAAACCTGACGGAGTTTAGTATTCTCTTTTTCATAAACCACTTTTGCTTGTTTACCACCCAATGAACACTATACAAAAGCATTTTTGTAACACTGTTCAGATAGTAATAAAGCAAGTTGCTGTGTAGAAAAATTGTGTCCTATGATGGCAAAACATATATCCATATTTTTTACATTTGATAATAGCAATCAAAGACCACAGCCATACACACTGTGTTGTTATTGATACACCAAATGCTCGTTAGCTCAACTGTAAGTGCTTCACCACCTATCCCCACATGCAAAAAGGAAACTAACAAACCCCCAAATCCCCTCTACAATACTGTTGGAGGAGAGAAAACCAAGGAATGTTGGAAAACATAAATTAAATTTAAACCTTGAACAATAATGTGTGCCAGATTAAGATAAAACATTCATTTTGTACTAGATACACATGAAGTTAACATTGAAAATGCATGCAGCCATTTCAAAAGTAAAACAACCTGTTCAGTTTTCTGAATTTTCCAGTATTCTTCTGAAGTAACAACTGACCCATGCCTACTGGTGCCAAGCACTGAATCTGCATGTTTAGGAGACTGTCTCTTGGGGTAATGAAAATCTCTAGCTAAATATACAAGTAATCCAACAAGCAATTTAATTTTGCTAGAAACTGAAATTAAAAACTGTAACATTGAGGAAAAATATACCTCATTATTTCTCAGCAGCAAAAAGATAAAAAGATTTTAGAATAGGTTCTAACACTCCACAGATTAAAACATAAAAAAAAGTTTGTGTTTTTTTTGTTTGTTTGCGTTCTGGAGGAACAGGGAATGAAAGAAAAGAAACCCCACTGAAACACGTTCAAAGCCTCACTAAAAAAGGTGAGTCCGGTAACTGAATAGAACAAACATATCACCACCAACAAATCCGGCTGATGGGGCTGATAGGTTTTCACAAAACATGGATATGTAAGTACACACCTATTAATTTATAAATACATACATGTATAGCAAATAATTCATTAAACTGGAGATATAAGTGAGATAAAGTAAAGGTCAACAACAATACGATGTCAGAAAAGTAATGAAATATGTGCTATTCAGGAGTCAGGAGCAAAAGTTTAATTTCTTCAATTTGTTGGATTTTCAATGACTGAAAAGATATTTAGCTTGACATCTGGTTTCAGAAACAGTAAGAGTGAAGGCAAACTCAGGACTCAACATTATCTCCAAAATAAAGAAAAGGTGTATATTCTGAAGCATATAAAAATTATAACAGGTAATGCATGATGGTTTTTATGCAGTGAGCTAATTAACAAACAAAAAAAAGTAGCAATTTACACAGATGCCCCATCAAACACTACAGAGGAACACAAATGGGGCACCATCAAGTGGCATAAATGCTCTAGTACTCATTTATAAAATCTACATAATTCTTCTGAACACCTGAAGGACTGCAACAAAAGACATTTAAATATAATGATGGAAATAGCACCACATATTAAAAACTGCAAAAATATATGTGTGTGTATATATATGATGATAAGGTAAGGAGTGGTGTTTAGGTCATGGCTGCTTCATAATCTATGAAGTTTAGGGAAAAAATACCCCCATGGTACAGAGTCAAAAGGATATCTTGTGGAAAAACACTAAATATTATGTCCTTCTAGCCTCAGCTGAATGCAGCTGAGTACAGACTACTTTTTCAATAAGTCTGTCAGACTTCCAAAGTTTGGGTCACTTGGCACTTTTAGGCTTGTTTCATCTATCTAACTTCTTTTGTTTTTTCAAACTCCCCTAGCTCATTTTAATTTAATTTCCAGGGAAAGTCATCCCTGGATTGTATTTATTTTTGGATCCTTGGTTTTGTTCAAAGAAAAACTTCCTCTCATTTATGATCACAGTTCACTGCATCATCACAGCTTTTGAAAAAGAGCTTTAAATGGTGAAGTGTAACATCTTTTAAATTTAATTTTTCCATTTAAGAGTAGTTACTAAAATGTCATCATTTAAACAGAACAGAATTACGTACCACCAAATATGGATCAAATGTTGCACTGTTCTCAAATGTATTTTTGTCTATTTCTTCCCTCAATAAGCAGGAGCAAAAATCAAAATGGTGCAAAAAGCTGCACCAGCCCTGGTTTAAAGCAAAACACACAAAACCTCCCTTTTCACTGTTTTTATAATAAACTTTCTATTTATTGAACTTAATTCTGAGCCCTCCAGATTGGCAAAAATCATTCACGTGGAGCTACAAAATGAGCCAAGTCTATCTTCTATTTTATTAGAAAACACATTAGTAAAATATCTTGCTTTCCCCTTTGTGAGGGGAGTAAAATCCTTCTCCTGAGAGGCTTTTTGTTGGTTTGTTTGCTGCTGTTGAATGATCCTTGGCTGTACAGTGTAAAGGGCATTCCTTTAGGACTTTAAAGGCAAAGTAGAAAAAATGACATAAAAGCCTTGCTTGGATTTGATTGATGCACTCTCATATTTGAAGTTCACTCACAGCTTTGTGCTAGAAGACCAGGGTCACTCCATCCAGTCCTCTAATGAGACTGTGCATGAACACTTGCAGCTTTGTAGGCCTTGTTTTAATCAGAGATTGAGAAACACTCCTGACTGATAGTCTTCAGGATCAGATCTAAACAGAAAATAACATGCTCGATTTGGTCTCTGAAGGTGGGTTGAGCAAATCTTTGTGATGTATTGGAGCATTTGCTGAGTGCAAGCGCACGTGGTATGGTTCCTATTTCTGTCGGCAAATAGAAATTTTTCACTCAGCAGGCATAATCAGAGCTAACTCGAGAGGAGAAATAACAAAAACTCAACAGCCCTTAGCAACTCAGCATGGCATAGAGGGATTTAAGACTTTAGCATTTTATCTCTATCAGTATGAAAATGTATGAGGAAATCTGAACTTTGGAAGTGCAAATAAACACATTTAACACATTATAAACCACCTATTCTACCAATGACTCCTGGGTCTTTTCTTTTTCTATTTTTCCTTTGCCAGCCTCTCTCCTGAAATAATAAAGCTGGTTCATTAATTTGGGTTTAAACTAAAAACAATTTGTTTTGACAGTTACTTCAAAAGGAAGGGAGGAAGTGTGCACAATCTATTGTTAGCATCAGCATCTCTAAACTGAGAATGGAGACAAAATCATGTTCTGCATTTCATAATGTTTTGCTTCTCTGCAGCTCCTGTTTACTTCCCTTCTCCTGGCTGAGAGATGAATCCAATCCAGTGCTTGAGGTTGCTGAGGACATGAAGACAATAAAAGTGTTAGGTATCCTACCTAAATCTAATTTAGGTAATTGCATTCTGCAAAAGTAAAATTGACTCTGTAGTTTTAACTAAAAATATTTGCTTTACCTCCTAGGAACTGCTGTGTCAATGGATGTGGTTTACAATCACTAACATTTCAGTGTGTGTGGATATCTGTACATAAGTAGAGACTTTGGAAAGGAAAAGAAGGAAATTTTACACGGGTTAGTAGACCACTAAGGAAATGGAAGAAAAATAAATTCACAAGCTTATATTAACACTGAAAAGCATTTGAAACACTGAAGATTTAACACAGTGGCTCTTTCTCAGCTTGCTTCCCTGTCCTCCCTGGGTTACTATATTTGTTTTCTGTATCTCCCTCTTTATTGTTTAATCTGCTTCAGTTGCATTTCCTCCATGTGCTGTTTTCCACACAGTGTTAACCTGTGTCCTTACAACAAAGCTGTACTCTTGCCTCCTCTGAACTGCGTGGTAGGACTGGACATCACAAGCTACTGCACTTGAATTTCAACACTGGGTACCCTTTAACACATTCACCTCCCACGAAAATGTACTAAAAAGTGCTCTTCGCAAGAACAACAGAACAAGCGTGGATTTCGTAGCCAAGCAACTAAATAACAAGAAAAAATGAAAAATAAAAAGAAAGTGTTCAAGTTGCCCTAAATTTAGAATGACTTCTCTGCTTTACTCCAGATTTCCCCTCAAAACATGATTTTTGGTAAAGATGTACCATGCAAGCTTTGAAGAGACTGCTTCTGGGGCAATTTAGAAAGGTCGAATTAGAAATCCAGCTTGTAATGGGAAATGTACTTCACTATAAAATGACTGAAGAGCCTGAAATAAACTAGTGAATGGCTTTGGATTGACAGATTTACAGGTCCAAACCAGTAGATTTCCATTTCTCTACCAGAATTTGCAAAGCTTGTACCTGTTAGTACTGATTTTGATATCAGATGCCAGGCTGTTAAGATCACTATTTGTTTTCATTCCCAGTGAGGTTTTTTTTCTGTTACTTTTAGCATGCCACTACAAAAAAGTTTTACTGAGTAGATCTAACTGCTAATCACTTACTCAGAGCTGAAAGCAGCAACACGTTATGAATCATTCTGTGGGTATTAATAGACAATGAGTTCTTTCACATCTTCTGGTTTAATTTTTTCTCTCTAGATAATATCCCTTATTTCAATTACAGTGTTTATCTTTTGAAGACAACTAACCCTCCCTCTAATTGCATTATTCCTAGAAACACCTTGGTGTTTTTTCCTTCGCACTTTACAGCTTAATATGAAAAGCAGCATCCTTAAATCTTTGTTATCTCATGGGCCACAAGACTGAAGAAGGAAAATGTTGTTGCCCAGACCATAATTAAGAGTCCACATCAAGCTGACCCATGACAGGTATGGCAGCCCCATTTTAACTCCTTCACAGAGTGTTCAAGCTGCTGCACCGTATTTCCTAAGAGCAGCAGCTGAATTTGAGCAGTGGAGTAGCAAACTCCTCCTGAAGTGCAGAAATTCCCTAAAATGAGGCAGTTCAACCACCCAATTGCAGCATGGGTGAGTCTCTAGTGAAAAGCATATATGAGGACTCTGCCTAGAGACAAGAGAAGTTCAAGCTGGAAGACCCAAACCAGCTGTATCATGAGGACTGACCTGCTTTCCACCAGGGGGTCTGTAAACACCGAGACCAGGGGCATGCTTCTTTGCAAGCCCTCCATTATGTTCATACATTACTTCTGGGAATAAAGGAAGACTCTTTTTTTTTCTTTTCTTTTTATATGTAGTAAACACTGGAATCAGCCCATTTACATTAGCTCCTTCTTTATGAGAAGATCTCCTTCACTAGCCACGTCCTCATGGAAAGGAACCCACTGCCATTTGCTCAGAGAACCATCAACTGCATTGAGCTTCCTCCTGGACTTCCCTTCTCTTGTCAAGAATGAGCAGTGCTGAGCACAGAAGAAAGCATAGCTCTGCCCTAGGGAGAGTTTTACTAAGGAAATTTAGGGGAAAGGAGTGGTTACCTCTGCTCACCACCAATATAAAACCATTCTTCAGCTTATTTACCTGAGAAACCAAAGCTTTTCAGAAAATATCAGATTGTGTAACAGTTATTCAGCATTATACTAAGCAAGAAAAAAGTATTATGATGTCCTTTTTGTTTAGATAGCTGATACTTGTTTAATGTTTTCTTTTCCTTTGGAAACAATCATCTCCTCACTCCTCCATTTTTTTTCTAAATTACCTTAGGGCTTGCCTAATTTCTTGGTGAATTTCCAATTTTTATTGCTTCACTAGGCAGATCTCATCCAAAAAGTGCTCTTGTTAGAGCCTGAGTTCACTCAGAGTTGCCATAAATGTAAATATCAATTTACAATCCCCAGCATCTTGTGCCTTTATAAAGTGTTTGTTATCTGATATACAGATTTACCTTCTTTCATATAATTTTTCTAACATCAGTTGCTCTTACTGTCCTCTCACATTGTTTGCTTAAATGTTAGACTTATGTTACATTAAAAAAAAGAATCATATGGCAAACATTATCAGCAAAAGCCACTGGATGGGGGGAATTCAGCCTGGCCCTGCACCTTTGAAAACACTGTAGCTGGTTACTTGAGCTACATAAATTAGTAAAGTAAAAATAAGAGATCAGAGAGAAGAAAAGGTGAAATCTGGTGAAGCGTGGATGGATATTGATTGTAAAAGAGCTCTTATTCCACAGTTGCTAACCTCTTATTTGTCTTCTCCCTCTTCCTGAAGTGTATTTGTTGCTATACATGGTCTTTCCTCAAGCGTCACAGAGAAGCAATACATGTCTGGCTGAGATAATAAAGGATATGAGAGTAATAAAAAGGTCTTGTCTAAAGAGAAATTAGTGTGCTTGAAAATACAGGGTCAAATTCCCCTATTAATTTCAGCAGTGAAGCTTTATTGAAAATCAGTGGGGATACAGTAACAAAATAGAAGAAAATGTGCCCTTAAAAGCTGGCTGGGGTCCGTGTGGTGTGTAATCAGTGGACCTGTTCCTCTTTCGAATCCAATCACTTATCATTTTCTAAAATGAAGCAAATTACTGAGACTCATAGTGCTATTGCAGTAATGCCTGCCTGTAATAATAAAAGACATAATATATTAGTATCCCCAAAACTCTTTTCTACACCACCAAAGTACATATGTAAATCAAAGTGGGACATCCAACTTAGATACAACAATATGAAAAGATCAAATTAAACTAGTGGCATTCTTTCTCTCTGAGGGCAGGAACATCCTGTTCAGAAAAAGGCTCATGAAAGTTCAAGACAGAAAAATTTTAGAATAACGTGCAATTGAACTACTCCCTTTCTTAGCTCATGAGTTCATTGTTTGCATTTACACTAAAGAATGATGTTTCAGACCTTTCACATTTTTACAAAGTACTATAATGATTTTGAGTATAATAAAACAATGGAGATTAATATTAATATATTTAAATTAAGGCAATGGCTACAAGTTTTCATCATGTATGTAAAGATCTATATGGCACATGATATAATAAGCTGTCATAAATAAGTGAATTTATAATTAAAATGCATTTATTTAAATATAGCAGCATGGTAATATTTTCTATGTATCTGCAGTCCAAGAAAAGCTGTGAGTAGAGTCACCATGAGGAAAAGCCTTCAGGGGCAAAACCCTAAAATAATAAAAGTATCTACCTCTTATGCAGAGCAAACAAATAGGGAAAATCATTTGCAGAGGCTCTTGAGAAACATCATCACCTGTGTTAGGTAACTAGGTGCAAATATAAGCTTACCTAACTTCTGCTTATCTGGTACCTTGCAGCTACAGCAGCAGCATTACTTTCTTTAGTAACTGCAGACAAAATTAGCATCCCACCAGAATAATAAACAATCTGGAAAAGAAAAAAACCATGATTTATCATTATATTTTGTTTTGCTTAATTCAGCTATATTTTGGCTCCACATTTGTGGCTTAAACACACTCCTGTTAGGGCAACAGCTAGTTTCACTGACCCAGGGATGGTGCCAGAATCAGTGACTTGGCCAAGTTGGCTCAGGTTATGGACCAGGCACCCCCTGGCCAAGCAGCTGCCATACTCACATCAACCTTTCATCATCATCTTGGGACCTGCCAGAAATGTTATTTAAGAAAACCCTACACTTTCCTGCAACAGATGCTTGGATGTAAAGCTTCATACCCTGATAACAGCATTTTGGAGACTTACCTGGACATTTTACCCTCAGAAAATTCCTGTGTCTGTGCTGTTTTGCATGCACTCAGTGGTATATGGAGTTAAAAAAAAAAAAGAAGAAAAAAGGAAAAAAAAAAAAAGCTAAACTCACCTGGCCAGTTTGCTAGGCTACTTCATAAGAAAAGAACAAATGCTACATTTCCTAAATAAGAAGTGGACACCAAAATACCTGTGAGTTTGTGTAAGCAGAAAATAGACAGTTTGGACTTATCATTACTTCCTTTAAAAAAGAGATATAATATAAACAGAAAATGAATTATTGAAATGTTTTCATTTCAACAAATAGAAATAAAAACCTGAAACCTTTTAAAATGAAAAGCATGCTTTGTGATGCAATTATAACAAAGTTAGTAAAAATATACAGTAAGTTCATATTTCATTATTGCAGTAAAGTATATACAGACATACTATAAGGGCCAGCAAGACTCAAAATTAAGGGTATATGCAAGTACAATATGTGAAACAGGCACCAAGTCATTAAAACATAGGAAGCAGAGGATGAAAAGGAGCATGCTTTCCATTCTTAGACAAGCATCAGTTATAAATAACTGCTCTCCAAACACAAATGTTTCTGAATCAAAGAAAAAAAAAAAAAAAAGAAAAGCAAAGGTCTAACTGCCATGTAAACTCATTTTAAATGTCATGTCTTATTAGAACCCAATAAGTGGAATGTCTGTTTTCCCCCTTTGGTTGAGCCATCAAATTTGTCAAAATTTTATGATAATTCATTCCATCATTCCTCAGACATTTAAATGACAGACAGTCCTTGGGAAAAAAAAATCCCTGTAATCCTACTCTTCATGTTAAACTGCCTCTAGAGAGGTTTTTAAAATATACCACATCATGGTAGAAGCAGAGCCCTAAACTTCTCAATTCCACTTATGATTTGCTGCCTTTTTGGAAAATGACAATAAATTGGCTCTCTACTATTCTTGACCTCTTGACTTCTGAACCATGGCTGTCCATGCCTTAACTTTGCTTGTTTAAGTCAGCAGCTATCGTATCACTCTGATCCTCTCCCAGAGGGTCTGGAGATTTAAGTCTCCTGAACGGTTAAGCTCCCCCTCTAGTGTTCACTGCTCATCACATTATTCCTCCAAGAAGAAGGAAAGAGACATGTCACTTTATAACTTCTCACAGAGACGGCTTCTACTCATTTATAGCTTAAGAGTATAATGGCAGTGGCAAGAAGATTAAAAGGTAAATAGAGCCCTTTAAACGAGTTTTTATTTGGCTTCTTTCAGCTAACTTTGTAAGAACAAACAGAAAACAACAGCAAAGATTCTAATTTGAAATTAGTGCAAAACAATCCCTGATCTTTCAAAAAATATCTAGTGACATGCAGAGTATCTGAAACAGCATTTAGAAGGCAAACAGTAGTATAGCATTACCTCTGGGAAAGCATCAATTTGTACATAGGTGAGTAAGTTAATAACTGAAACCAAGGCACGAGAATTCTTCATTTAAGTGCTGATTACTAATCAAATTGGGGTTTCTCACATATCTCTTTCCTTACTAAGTCTTGCTAGTGACCTGCAAAAGACATCCTTTATTGCTTGAGGGTCAGTATATTCATATATATGCATGCTCAGTGATGATTTGGATTTACTTTAATGAAACAAAATCTAAATGAAAATCAGTTAGTTGTAATAATCAAAACCTGGGAGCCTGAAAGGTTAAAAGTTCAGTCTCTTTGTTAAACGCAGCCTTGGACCCTCAGCTAGACACAACCCAGAATTTATTGTAGTGTGGAAACATGGAAAAAATAAACCCTGGCACTTCAGACGAGGGTACATCAGCATGTCATCTGCAAATCTGAATTGATTTTATTTTTAAATGCATGGTGTTTGAGTTAAACTGATGAATGTAAAAGCAGCCTTCCCCTTCAAGTCCCCCCTGCAAATCCCAAACATAAAAAACCCCCTTCATACAATACCATTAAAAATTCAAAGCACAGATGCTGATCTGCAAGAGAAAATCTTTTGTTGTCTATCAGTCCAGATAATTTTTCTTAACTGGTATCTACCTGTGATTCATTTAAGCAATACTTCTCTTCATATAGTAGCCACTGTTAACTGCACAGAAATTAAAAAAATAAGAGAAGTTAGACAGATGTCATGCTAAAAATTACTGGGTTTGTTTTAGATATGAAAACATCTATCAAAAGATCTCCTAGCAAAATTCTGGTAGAGCAATTCCTACTGTTCTAATGATTCTCTTGCAGAAGAAATGCTCTAGAAAATTATGTCGATTGCACCAAATTTTTGTTTCAAAAGAAAAAAGAAATCATGCCCTGTTTGATAACCTCTACATGGCCTATTTAATGTTTGTCTTTCAACATGACTTTCCTTCTTTTATTTTCGTAATGTCAAATATTGCAGCATGTAAAATTTGAAGTAAAAATATAAACCATATCTGAATATAATCAGGTGCTTTAATGGATTTAGTATTATTTTTTCCTCACTATATTCTTTCATGAACAATTTCAATATCTGGATTTTCCATTCCAAACTTTAACTCCCTGCTGCAATGGACAATTCTTCCCTCCGCATGCTTCTGTGAGGTATACGCATTAGCAAATTTATTGTACTTAAAATAAAGAAGTGTTTTACAAAATACAATTGGGAATTTTGCAAGCTTCTGAAAGTTGTTTATTCTGCTAGTGCAGCAGCAAAGCTCTGTAATCAGAACACACTTAGACTGGTTAGAGCAGCGAGTTGCAAGTATGTGTGGATTATATCTGTGCTGTGGAATTTTTAGCTGAAGTGGACAGAACTATTGAAATCCAGCTTAGTGCAATCTCTTTACAAAAGTGCAGTTTCTAAAATACTATAGAAATAAGCTGTATAAGTGCAAAGGCAGGGCATGGATTGATTATTTTGGAAGAAAGTGACAGCTAAATATGAAACTATGAATCATCATCTTTAATACCACTTATTCTGGGTACAGGGCACTGTTGGACAGAGAGCTGAAATATAATGAGCATTGACTAATGAAGGCATTAAATCATCCATAAAGCAAAGACTGATGTCTTTCTTATGTGTAGAGCACTCCACATTGTGTGCAAAGGAAAGTACATAAATAACAGGCACTTCAGTTCCTTGGCATTACAATGGCAGCACCTATCCTCTCCTGGCATCTTCCAGTGAACATCCTGGAGAATAATACACTGTTGAGGCTGAGGAGAAGACTGCCTGGTGTCAAGTTGGCTGGTACTCCCCAAAAGGGCAGATGATCCGCTACGTTGCAGTAGGACTGGCCTGATTCACAGACCAAGGAGACAAGTCAGATGAGAAACCCAACCCGAGCTAGGAAGTAAATAGAGCTCAAATTGTAACTCAGAATCTTAATCAGTTTCTAAACAGTTCCTTTGGCAAGAAATCAGTTGCTGTGTGAAGAGGAGCAGGGTGCAGAGAAGCCTTTCAGGAAGAAGTAGGCAGAAAGAGAAGAAATGAAGACACAGCTATGCTATCCACCACACAAAGTTCCCCATATGGAGGAGTCAGCATAGAGGAATGGACACAGAATTTTACGGGACTCTTTTGCTCCTGAATTCTGGTTCCTTCAACAGTAAAAGTCAAAATAAAAAGAGATAAAGATAATTTCAGACATCTAAGACTAAAAGATGGCACATACTTCAAAATATATATTAAAAAATGGTATTGACTGGTAGTGTAGACATAAAACGAATAAGAGAAAGGTTAAAAATAAAGAAGGAGAAAGGATTTTCCTCTACCATTCTCCTGGACAATCCAAATGCTTCAAAAAAAAATTAAAGAAGATAACAATAGAACTCATAAGGACTTCTTCATAAAAACATGGACAATGACTTATTAATCAATCACTCTTACTGTTACAGGAATTTATGTCCTAAATATGTTCAAACTGGCAGTTTAATGTACTTCTGAATTTAAAAAAAAAAACACACGAAATGTAATAATATGGTTATAATTATAAATCCTACGTGAGATTAGAAGACCAATTCTTCACTTGGCAATTTACTGTGTTTGCAAGGTATCCTATCTCCTGCAGAAGATATTTGAGCATTATTTGAAACAATATAGGCACTGAACATGAATTAAAACTGTTTTCTATGCTGCCTCTGTAGCTTTAAAAAAAAAAAAAGTTGATAGCATAGACATCTACTTGGAAAAGGCTTGAACTTCATGTATCAAATCATTACCCAAAGAAATCATATGTGATCGGACAACATTTTCCTCTTTCAACCAGTAAAACCTGCTAAATATTTGAATAAACTTCAGTTCTCTTAAATTCTTTTCTCCCTTAACATCTGGATGGTTATATGATATAGATAGCTGCCTATAAACCTTACAGGACTATAACAATGTTAAATCTGCTGTATCTGAAGTTTATATACAAGTTCATTTGGTACCCAGAAAATATTTCCTTCTTCACTAATTTCTCAAGTGTAACTTATATAACTGCATTATATCGTTGTAAACTCAGGAATAAAACATCCTGTTGTAACTTCAATTAAATCAAAACTATTTCTGGATTGTTTATGAGAGTGATGGGACAGAATACTGATGTTCTTTGAACTCTCTTCCTACCTATTCAAAATATGTTTTAGGATATTGCTTCATTACTATATAGCCATCTGCCTTCTACATTTTTTAAATTTAAGACTGCATAACAAAAGCAATGGCTTAATTTCTTTATTTCTTTCCTTGGAGACTGTAAGGAAAATTGTTTGATTTGCTAATAGGCTTTTTGTCTGTTTGTTTAATTTGGTGAGAGACTTTATGCATGCGCATGTTTGTTATACAGGTATGGGAAGAAACTGTTTCTGGAAAGACAACTTCCAAGTCTAACTCTGTGGTCAGTTTTGTGTCCTTTCTGATCTCTTGTGAAAGTTCATTCCATAACTGAGGCTGAGCCTGTGAAGTGAGTAACTTTTTTATTCAGCTCTTAAGCATCCCTCCTGTTAGTCAACAGTCGCACTGAACTGCTGCCATGAAAGGTCAGAGAAGGAAAGACAATCTCTCGGATATCAAGGATCAAACCCTTGGAGGGATCTGAGCAGCAGGCCAGAGACCTTGAACCAGACACTGCCATCAGTACAAAGCCAATACGAAAGGCAGAGCACTTAAAGTAGCACTGGCTATTAAGTAAACTTGTTGACAGAACTTTTTGGTGTGGCATATATGTATACACACATCCCCTCTTACACGGTTACTAGCTGGTGTTTTTCGAGGGTGCGTGTTTTCATCCTTAGATATAATGTGCAGCAATAATACTGTTTTATATTTTTCTTCCTCTTTGATTTTGTTAGCAAGTAAATGCTGATCAAGCTGATACACATAAGCACCAAAGCTATCCAATTTTCATTAACACAAACATTCTCAGCTGCAAACAATGCTATCATTTTAACAGTTCTTTCTCTGGAAATTCACAGCTTTTTTTCTTTTTTCTTCTTCTTTTTTTTTTTTTCTTTTCTGGTGGATCTTATCCACATGGTTCTTCAGAGAATCAATCAAAACTCCTTTTCCTAGTGCAAATCAATCAATCAGTTTCTCATGCCTGACATTGCCTGTTACGTACAAAAGAATCACAAAGCACCCATTTGGATTTCCTTAACAACATGTTTACCTTTCATTTAACACAGAGAGATTGCCAAATACTTTAGAGGACAATTACACAGACATTTATGTTACTAGCTTCTATAAACTGTCCCTCTTCTATTACCTGATTTCTGGTATCAGGCCTGCCTTTAAAAGACCCACCTTCTCTACCTTGAAATACATAGTGCTGACTGGAAAAATTAAACTGTACAAAGCTATCACATTTTCTATACCTTACAATAATACTACAGTTATTTAGACAAAGAATTCCCCAGACTCCAGTCACTTATTATCAGATTCAAGCTGTACCTCTGACGGGTACTGTAGAAGGGGCAGTTTTTAAGTAATTGCCTTCTTTTCTTTTTGCACCATTGAAAGGAAAAATGGTCTTTTCTGCTTTACAAGGGTGCCTGACGCCCAGAGGAAGATGATGGAGAGGAAATGGGGTGATGAACCCTCTACTGGCCCTCCTCCGCCTTTGGGTTTGTCTGGTGAATTGAAGGGTACGGTATGAAAAGAGTATAACCTCTGGTTGTGACTGACTTATTCTGGACTCTGCTCTGACTGTGTTCATTAAGAAGGGTTAAATTTTTCAGTTTTCTAAAACTAAATGATTTATCATTAGTTTTAGAGGTCTATGTATAGTTAAGGCCTATTATTTTCAGGCTAGAGAATTTGACTGGCAAATAAAGTGTAAGATTTAACACTTCTCTATAGTTCCTTATGCAGTCTTCTCTTTGTGATAGTAGCAGGTAGACACCATTTGCAAACCCATGCGTCTCCAAAATTAGCACTGGTTGTGTTCTTACATGCACAGAGCATTTCTGCAAAAATGCTAAAGGGCAAAATGTCCCCAATGCATATGTTCCTAACTCAAATATACTGTAATTTGGAGACAATTTTGAGAAATTATTTTGTTCCATGAATGGATATGAATTGCTTAATGGACCTTCCTTTTTTCTTTGTTTCGAACTTTCTGTTACCTGTCCCTCTACAGAGTTAAGAGATAAGGCTGAGAAAAATATAAGGCTGAGTTTAAAGCAGATGTTTTCCAACTACCACATACTGAAGAAATTGCCTTTTACGTTTTTTTCTGCATTTCTTTTAAATTTCGAAAGCATATTTAACATCTGTTAAAAGTGCTGGATTGACAGCCACTGAGACCTGTTCAGCAGCACAGGCAGCAGAAGTGAAAGTTTTCTTACATCACTTTTTTTGGACGGGTTTTAACCTTTCTTAAGATGATCCACCTCTGAGTTGAAAACAGGAGCACATCCTCTACATCCATTCAGTACTTAAGTCTTCTCTACAAGGTGACAGTAACTTTACTGGGTATTTTGAAAAACATACTGATAACTGTATTTCATGTTGATTATGAAGCATCCACTAACAGTCATGACTTTTAGTCAACTAAATAGTATAGCTGTGCTTTAACATTAAGTTTAAATGTGTCTTTACTTAATATACTGAATGCATCCAAAAGTAATGTTTCACATCATTGAAATGGATAATTTTTTAACTTAAATCTTACGGCTCCTGATTCTCAGAGGCAACTGACATATGCACAGTACAACTCATTTATGGAGGAGAGTTAAAGTATCATTAAGTTGATCTGATAGTTTTTCTGATATTGGACAGACTTGGCCTTTATTAGGAGAGAGCTACAGCACTAAGTGCTTCTCTGTATTATATCTGCTATGAAGAGGCCAGCTGGAGTTTGGACAATGAAAAGAAGCCCTTACAAGTTTTGCTCAATTATTCTTGTATGCCAAGTATAGGACTTGTAGATGGTTGCAGATGTAATAGTGTATGTGAGTACAGTGTCTATTTCCTGAAATTAGATACACTGATATTGGTCAAAATTGGAGAGAAAAAAAAACCAGAAATATTGAATACAGTGGTTCTAATTTTTATGTTCTACTATGTAGGAGTGATTAAAGTGCATAGAATAGAAATGCACAAGGAGGTTTTTTTTAAGCTTGTCCAGAGTGTCCCATATTCTTCAAACTTCTTGGTAATGAAGCTGCCAACAAAAGTAAGTAATTCTCAGTATGCTTTTAGCATCCTGAGTTTTTCAGAACAGTTCAGTCTCCTAAGAATTAATAGTATTATTCAACCTTTCTTATGCAGCTGTGTTTATGATGAAATAAGGCAAGCCACGTCCCCATAGCCAAAGATCAATATGGCAAATATAGAGATCTTCAAGACTGTAATAAAATATCAGAAAAATATCTGTTCTTCTGTTAAGATGCTAGGTAGTGAATGCAGGAAAGGCAGCTGTCATGTTGACCTAAGTATGTGCATGTTTTTTATGAATTTATCTCACAAAACTGTTAGAATATTCAAATACCACCAAAATAGATCCTGACTTGGCTTCACGCAGTGTGAGACAAACTGAAGACATTCTAATGATGCCTCAAAATTAACAATGTTTTACAATGACACTCAAAATACTTTACCCCTTATCACCAAAATACTTACCATCTTATCACAGAGAAGACTGGATCTGCCATTGGTGCCAAAAATATTGCAGAGGGCAGAAGGACAGGGAAACAGTGTCTGTTGACTGTTATCTTCCTATGTCTTCTGCATATTTCAAGATTTTTGATCATTTTTATTCCATGTAACTGTAGTACAAGTAACAAGTTGCATGGCCTTGCATAGTATATAATTTTAAAATTTGAAGTTAGATGCTACACCGAAATAAACAGAGATGTTTTTTCTGACTTCAACAGCTAATCCTATATGAAAAATAATGACCTCCTGAGAAAATTTTACACAGCACCCTTTTCATTCTTGTGACCAGGAAAATTTTCACAACAGCATTTTAACAGCTGCAGTGCTGGGTTGGGCTGCTCTAAAAACTGAGATGGTGTTCTGCAAGCATTATTTAAATTTGATTTGATCTATGCTGATTTACACCAGATGTAGTTTGACTCACCTAGCATTTAAAATGACTTAGCACCCTGTATTATAAAGTAACACAAAGCTACCTGTGATTCTCCTGTGTAAAGACAGTTTGGTAAAAACAGATCAGAATCAGTCTGCTTTGAATCAGCCTCAGTCACAGCAGGCTGCTGAACAGTGAGGGCACAACATTACTGGGCTGCACTGTAAGGAAGAGACACACTAATACAAGCAAATGGCATGAAACAGCAGAGACACTTTGCTCTGATTTAACCTGTCAAGGCTCTACTCAACAGTCAGAGATCTTAGAGCATATAAGGGACAGGATATCCTCTATAATGTGTTTGAAAGTGGAGCACAGGAGGCACATGTCTTTCCCCAGACTGTAGGTACTTTAGCCCTTTCTTAGGGTGGTAGGCATCCTGAATGCTGGACAACCTTCTTCTGCTTGCAGAAAGCTTAGAAGATTGTGGAGCATCCTCCAAAGCCTTGAAGGTAAAAGATGATGATCATGCTGCCCATCTATACTACAAGATCTTACTGGCCTTAAGATTAATTCTCATGAAGACTTTAAGGCTTCTGTTTTTGCAAGCTTTTCTGACGTGTTTTCTGTCCACATTTTCAAAGGGAGTTGTTAGTAGAAGGCATCTTGGTTTTGAGTCACAGAATTGAAGCACACTTTGAGTCTGTTTTTCAAAGTTCATGATGTCTGCAGACATCAAGCTGTGGTTGCCAGTGTCTTTTAAAATCAGGCCTAAAAATGGACAAATTGAATGTTCAAAATCCATGTGGGGATTTCTCCCTCAGCATGTGAATGTTTTGGAGAAAATCTTGTCAAGGCACTTAGGTCCTGTATCATTTCTTTCATCCAGTTTCAGAACAATACAATACCACCAGTGTTAACACTACTCCATTTGTGATTTTTTTTCCACTTGTCCACATAGAAAAAATGAAGACAGATAGCTTGACTTATGAGACACACCAGAAATCATGGAAAAGATTAGGAAATGATAACTCCTGACACTCAATATTACACCTACTAGCTACTTCCACCAACTTGTAATTATATTTTGTCTAATATAACTTCAAAAAAATTAAACCAAACTGCTAAAACTTCTGCTACAGTCTAGCATTGAAACCATCTGTTAGCCCTCATTTATCTGTTTTATTGTCCCCCAAACACACACAGCATTTTGCATGTATGTGTGTGTAGACTCTCTTCCATGAAGAGTACAGGGATGAAATCTTGGCCCCATTGAAGCCTAGTTCTGTGCCATCTTGAGACTAGGACCAATGACTTCGGAGAGGAATGGCAAGAATACATACTGATAGGATGAATTAAGAGAACAGTAAGAAGAAAGATGGAATAACAATGACAGCATTTCAAAGCAAGATGTGCTTGACATTTCCATGCAGTAAGCAAATTACCTCATTTTTTTTCTAAGAATTTTGTGGAAAGACCAATAAGATGCTGCAGATAATGTTGGAATACAGTTGAGAAGTAAATTTACCCTCCTTACCATGCTCATTCACTTACTGATTAGGAAATCTAAAAGAGCAGAAAGTTTATGTGGTAAGAAACGAGCAGGCACATTATCTTCTATAATATCACGCCAGGTGAATATTGTTTTCTTGAATTGCTCGCTAAACTGTGAGGGTCACTGTTGCTGATCCTACTTGATACTGATCATTACACAAAAAAGACCACAAAAGAAGAACACTGCTGGTTTCTAAACTTGGGGGGGGGGGGGGGGAGGCGTGACTTTAATTTGATGTATCTTTAAAAATGTGCTGGGAAAACTAATATTTTCAATTAATTGATAAAAGGTGACTTCAATGACCTCTTTGAACCATTTACTGCCCTGATGTTCCTCAAAATGCCTTTTGGCCATTCCACTATGTGATTTGTGTATTATGCTGCTGAGATTCTTCACTCTGATACTGTTGATACACTGAAAATTACTCCAAAAAGTGTCATAAGGAGAAAATATAAATATGGAGTCCATTCTGAAGTCAACATCAGTGAAAAAACAGTAACTTGAAATAAACAGAATTGCACAAGAAACATGGATGTAAGATACGGGTAAATCTTAAGGTCAATTTATGTTTAAATTAGAATCAAATAACCATTAAAATAATTTACAGAAGACATCTGGTCATTGAAACTGGATTGCATAAGAAAATTGTTCTCCTTTTCTTGGACTCAGCATTAACACAGTTGCCATTCCTAAATTACTTCTGAAGATTGCCTTTTGTATTGTAATGGAATCGTTGTGCAAATATGGCTTACTACATAAAATTAGAGCTGTTATACTGTCCCTTATGGTTTTGTGCTAATCTATAAGGAGTTTACTATGTCCACTCAAGTCATAGCAGATTCTGCCCTCTGGTGCCCCATGGTTTGTTCTGCTATTGCTGTACTCCATGCAGGCTGGCACCAAGAATAAATGCAGCTTCTGAGATTGAAAGGGAAATATATATTTGAGGGTGGCCCAAAAGGACATCCAGAAACAGATACTTAGTCTGTACATACATCCACTAAAACTACTGAAAAGCATGCAAAAAATAATTTTCTAAAAGCAATCCCAGGGATGAGAGAACAGGGACCTTACAATAGTTATTACTGTTTTTCACGAATGGAGATTTATTCCTACCCTTGTCAGTAAAACAAATTTAAAATAAACTGATTTTGTTCACTATGTCTATTCTTATAGAAGAAGACATCAGCAGAAATCATCAGATTAAAAAAAAAAAAAATGTGCTAAGATGCTTAAAGCGTAAAAGAAAATCCTGGCATTCAGCAAGATCTGAACTGTTCTTCAAATTTGTTATTATTCAATATGATGAAGTATTTTATCAGGATCTACATAAACAGAACCTGATGGATACCGCTTGTCAGACTGAATTATTAAACTTTTAGCAGAAGGGAAAAAAGGAAACTGATGGATATTTCCACCTTTTATGCTTGTGATCAAAACCAGTGTGTTTTGTGTATTTAAAATTAACATTACAAGAAGTGCAGTTCAGCTGTACAGACTTGTCTGTTGGTACATGACTTGAAAAAAAATCCCATTTGAAATGACACTTTAGTGTTGAATTACAGCCATTTCAGTGTGACTACTATGCAATCTTATTCTGTTTATCAGTATAAAATGTTTTTCTAGCTTATCAAAAATCATATTTTCCTTTTTCTGGTTCATTTATCAACAGAAATACCAGATAAGCCAAACTGAAAACAAAATCTGTGTCCGCTGGTTGAACATTAGAAAATGCTACTTTCTTTTTATAGGAAGAAATCACCTACATATACTCCTATTGTACTTGATTTGCAGTTTATGCATTATCCATATACGCAACCACTTGCACAAAAATAAGGAACATCCATGGGTGTCTATATTAAGCCAAAATATCCTATAAGGAAGTACATTACAACACATATCAGCATCAAATATTATGATCCACATGTTCAACAGCTGGCAGTTTTGGAATGACAGGAACATTGGAAACCAACCAAAGATAGGAGTGATGTTCCAATATGTTTTTTGTCAATCGATATATCATCATGTTTGAAACTTTATACTAATCTCCTTACATTTCTTGTAGAACAACAACATACACATATAGTCACTTTTGTCTGTACCAACATGAAGCAACAATACGTTAAACTCCTATTCATCCAGCCAGAGTCAATAAAAAGTCCTCATTTCAGCAGAAACAGGAGTGGAAACAAAAGGACTTAATGAAATGATCTGTTTACAAAATGTTAAGTGAGGGTTCTCTCAGAAAACTGCATTAAATCCAATTCTGTTTTTTAATGTGGCTTGGAAAGCTGTCACCTGAAGCTCTGCCTTGTCTTTGCAAATGCAGTGACATGACTTTTCAAAAAAAACCCCACCAAAACAAAACCTGAAGAAAAAACTTTTAACTCCCCCCGCTCCCTAAATAGCCCAGAAGAGATAAATCAAAGCCTGAACTGTAACCTTACACTTATATACTTGTTAAATGACTTTTTTACAGTCTGTTATTGCTAGAAATTGGATTGCTTTTAAACTAATGTTGTCTGGCGGGCAAAAGTGAGTGAAACCGCAAAGCCTGGAGGAACACTAATTACTTGTTTTAATTAGCAGCAACTTTCACTAGAGTATAATCTCCCTACAGGCCACTTTTCGGTAGGTGTGGAAAAAAAAAAAAAAGATGTAGAAACAAACCAATAATCTCTTATTTGCCCCTAAATGAGAGCTGTGCTCTTATTTCAGCGCAGGCATAGGGTTTAGCGCGAGCTGCTCGCCCCAGGGGGAGCGGGGCCTACAACGCGGGCTGCTCTGCTCAGAGACCTTTAGCAATCAGCCGCACAATGCAGCCCCTTATTTTATGCTGCTACATCATAAAACTGCTCCTTTTGTTACATTTCCCCCCTTTAAAGGGCCTTAATCCCTTTCTTTTCTGGCCAGCCTGCGGTGAATTCCTCAGGGACATCCCACTCACCACAAGGACTGCAATGGCCCACTCGGGAAGCTCCAGTGAAGCCTTTCAGCCTCTTTTAAATTTTTTTTTTTTTTTATTTTCCCCGCTGCCACTCTCTGGAGAACATTAAATCGCACTTTTCATTCCCCTCGCCATAGGGGGAATCCCCTTAATGATGACAGAGGGAGAGAAATTCCTTCACTCCCGCCTATGACACCATTTTGCTGCCGAGAGGCATCTCCCCGGCCTGGAAATCAAACATGGCTTCCAGCAGGTGGACAGTGCTGAAGGTCACGGGCTGAGAAATGGGGAGGCTACGGGGAACTCAGCTTCCCACAGCAAATTAAGTCATCTGTGAAACCTTTTTCATTTACCGGGGATTGGATTTATGACCGCTTTTGAGGCCCGAAAGAGCTTGAATACAGATGTTCCTCATCGAGAGTACATGGGCTTGTGTGGCTGTGTGACTGACCCAGATTATTATTATTTTTGTTAATAACAGGTGATGTAAATTTCAAGGCAGAAGAGAAGAAAGGGCACCTCTGTTTTGAGTATTGCTTAAAAAAAAGGGCTAGGAAAAATACTAATATCTTAATTAAACATTGTCTGCAGTCAAGCATATGCTAAAGCCCATTGCACATGTAAATATGTGCTGAATATGTAGAAGCCAATATAACAATACTTTTCATTTTATTAATTTGGGAAAAAAATTTGGCTTTTAAGAAGAAAAAGAAGAATGTCCTTATCACTGATTTGCGTTACTTTACATCGAGCAGACTAAGTTTCTTGAAACAATATGACATCTTCAGAGTATGAATTTGCGTTTTACTAAACCGTAGAGCTATGCCAACTTTTGTCCCATGTCTGCAGAAGATACCTTTGAAATCTGGACTTTTTCATTTATAGTTTATTTTCCCTCTTAAAACAAATGCAGAAACTTTACATGCAACAAAAGGGTAAATATTTCTCAATTAAATGTTAATATTTATGTGCCAACCCTCGTTAACTGGAATTTGAGAAGAACAATGTAGAAAAAAAGGTTCTCCAATGTTGAACATACTTTTGTGTATATATACACATATATGTACACATACATGCATGCTTTCAGGACATTATAGAAATCAGTCTATAATGTCATATTTGTTGATATGCATCACAACATGTATCTATTGGTGGAGTAGAGAGAGCACAGGAAGAATCTGTTTCCAGAAACACAGGTTACAGATGCTGGAGTGACAGCTGCCACCTTCTGATCAAAATATTCATATTTTGGTCTTAATTAATTGGATGCAATGATACAACAAAAAAAGCATTTTTAGCTACTACTTTTTATTTGTTTTGGATTCTGCCTTACAAAGTTGTAAGCCTGTACTTTAACATCTTTGTGTGAAAATGTTTTGCAGCATTATGCTTTTGTTACATTTTGTTATGTATAGGCAGGAGTGCCACATTTCATAATATATTCCAAAACGCACTTTGTAGCATATTTCAGACATGAAAGTAAATAACTGCTTTTGTAAAACAAAAAAACTCCATGCCCAGAAGCAAAAATTCCCAGAAGCTGGGGGTGGGGGGGGAAATAATGCAAGGGCAAAAAGCAGAAAGCACCAAGGAAAACTCTGGACAGTATGACACAGTGGGTTCTTATTTGTGGCATCTTTGCCTAAGAAGGGAAAAGTGTCATTCCTCAATAAATAACCTTTTTACCATCTGGGGAAAAAAGAAAGAAACAAGTAGAAAGATATTCACTGAGCAAATTAAAACAGTTCTCTTGTCATGATGCATCCACACAACCAGCCTGCGTCCTCAGTGAGAGATGAGAGGCAGTTGTGGATAATGAGAAAAGGAGAATTACAAGCCCCGCAAAAAAAAAAAAAAAAAGAAAAAAAAAAGAAAATCGGATTTCTGTGCACCCACCCCTTGAAGGACTGGGGCCGGGACGGTTTTTGGCTGGGTTTTGCTGTGGTTTTTTTTACCACGGTAGGCATGTGCTGGATTTCATTTTCTCTTTCTCTGCCTCCCTGTGCTGGCTCCAGCGAGCTGGTTGCCTGGAAGACCGAGACTGAGGGAAGGAGAGATTTGAATGAAAAAAGTAAACATTACCAACAAAGGCTATAATTGAAAGGGGCTTTGTGAACAAGGGGTGTTGTCGGAGAGCAGAATGGGCGAGGGTGGGGCTGCCTGGGGCTCTTTGTCTCCGCGCACACTGGAGCTGCCTGTAGTGCTGCATTGTACTAGGCAGGAATTTACCATCTCACAAGCAGGCTAATAGCTACCTCCACAAACAAATCGGACTATAAAGCTTAAATATTTATAGCTATTTATGACTCCATTTTAATAATTAGTGGCCACCTCCACTTTCAAGACCCAGTTTTTTCTTTTTTTTTTTTTTTTACTTTTTTTTTTTTTTTTTAATGGACTGTACTAATTGCTTGTTAGGCTGCAGAACACCACTTCTGAAGCTGTTCTGTGGATGCTCTGCCACCCAGAAATGACTGAGGAAAAATAGCTCTACAGCAGTTATTTGTAGTATTTACAATCCAGAAATGATTTAGAACCACCGTTTCAGATTCCCTACTTGGACGGTTAGAAATCTTTTTGGTTTTTGCTTAGGTTTCGCACAAAATTGTTTTTTATCATAAATTTGGTGTCACTTGATGTGTGCAGAACAGAAACAGGGAAAATACAAATGGAAAAGAGAAGAAAAAGTAAGGCTTAGAGTGCAGATGATTACTCCTAACTGACTACTTGCCTGTGTTTGAAGCAGTTTGTGTAAAGAAGTACAGCTGAACCTGGTGCATAGTGTGTAACCATTCTATCACTAAATGATACTACATGAGGCTTATAAATAATATCGGGAATAACTTTCATTGCATCATTTTTAATCTAATCTATGTACCTACAGGATCTACACAGATTTCAATGCAGCACATACCTATAATGTCTCCTTGATTGCATAACCTTAAGCTGCTGCTTGATTTCTTTTATTAAATTTCTTTATATTTTTAAGCTATTGCATGTATATCAATACAAACAATTAAGCCAATGAAAACTTACAGTGTAATAGATAAAGCAAAACACACACTAAAAAAATCTCCTGGAAAAACCTCACTTTACATTTTAAAACTGTTTACCAACTCTGGCTCCCCTGTCACAAAGCTTTTCTGTTTCCCCGGGTGAGGAGGTATCATTTTGTTTCCTGACTTTCTTATTACTATGGTGAAGGCAATAACAGTATTTTTGTTAACACATGTTCTCTTTTACTGTAATGCCCTCATAACTCTGGGGTAAATCTCAGAGCTCAAAATCAGTCCTTAAGAAAATAGGAGATTGGTTAAAAGGATGCAGGGAAGTTTTCAGTTCATGAAAGGCTTCACTTTTAGACGTTTCTTTTTGTTCATACCCTTTTTAAGGGTCTGATCTCATACTTATAGGAAACAGAAAGATCCCAAGCAGCTTCATTGGGATTTGAATAAGTCAATAAATCCTCTCTTTCCTCTCTATATAGCAGCTACACCTCAAGAAAAGTCATGATAACTACTCTGTGAGATCAGAACACAACTCTGTAGTTCTAAGCAAAATCGCTCATTGTGGAGCATACAGAGATGTGGATTTGCTGCATAAGCAGTAGGTTCAGCACTTTCTCCTCTGCGATGCGGTGTGCTCAAATGGTCATACATTTGAAGGGTCAGTCTCTAAAGCATCCTACAAACAGGTATGTGTGGAATGGCGTTTTTAATCTGAGTGGGAAAAGTGCTTTGTTTCATAGAAAAGTGCTAATAACCACTTCCTATACTTCTATGCAAACATTTACATCTACATCTAGTAATGTCTTTATTCCATCTGAGATAGTTGTCAGGAAAACAAAATGATCACTTGGTCTGCATTCCACAGTGGTAGCAATGATATATTTAAATGTAGCTTACTTTCTACTTATCAATGTTGGATATATTCAAAACAATTCTTAATTCTAAGTTTCTGTTGACCTCTTCCCTTTTTCCTCAAAATTACTAAATAGGAACTGCAAGAAAGACAACAGCCAACAAATGACAATGAAAAGAAGATATTACATATATACTTATCGGTATAGTGGCAAGGGCTATACAACATATTTGTGTAAAAACATATGTGATTTTATTAGTTATGTTTTTAAAATTAATTTTAAATTAATATCAGGAAATATTCTATTCTAAATAGAAGAGTAACACAAAAGAAGGGTATATCAAAATTTGTTTCATAAAGTATATTCATATTATGCCAAATTGGATGTTCTTCTAAAAGTTATGAAAAGCTATAGACAGAAGAATTTACTGTGTGTGGATGTTATAGCCTCTGCTATGCCTGAAATTAGAGAACATGTTGATAATGGTCCATTGTGTACTTAAAATCTAGAAAGGCCTGGTATATTTTTTAAAGTGCTTGAGCTGTTCCTCCTCATCACCTGCTGTATGAATTTCAGAATTTTGTGTATTGCCTATATTTCCTCAAACAACAATAAAATAATCATCCTCCATGTGAAGGTTTGTACCATCTGTGATGTCTTTCTCTTATCTGCCAAAGTTTCTTTCCTGTTACTACCAGAACCTGCAAAATCCAGAGACCAGCAATAGCTAAAGTATTTGAGAGGGAGCTGGATCCAATACTTATCAGTCATTGGGACAAGCTTTAATTATAAAGTGTTTAAATAAAGTTAGTTGCTGATCAAATCTGTCGTAATGACTGATAGGAATTGTAGTCCACTCACTCACAGACAGCTATTGGGGTCATTAGGACTCTGGAGGCTACTACCTTGCAAGAGCATAAAATAGAATTCAGGTTGTGAAAGGTAATATCCTTCAGGTTTGCATCTCTCTAATCTGGAGCTTTTGAGAATTAAAAATTGCATATTTCATTTATGGTGGCCCTGGAGAAATGACGGCCTCACAAGTCTCTCATGACCTTCAGGCAGTATGAGTACCCTACATATTCGACTTTTCATTTTGGAAGGTGAAACAAGAAGATATAACTAACTGCAAGGTTCACAAGCTGGTAGCTGGTGGCTCTCTATACAAAATTTGGAAATGTTGAGTGTGCCAACAACCATAGGTTCCACCCTTCACAACCTAAACACTGAGAAAACCCTCATCACTGTAAACAAGCATGAACCACACAGAAAGAAGATATTTTTGGGGACATGAGTTCTGAGCTCAGAGGGTGAAGAAACCTCTTCCACTGCAGGTAGTTATTCTGTAACTCTTACCATTGCAAAGAGAAGACAAATTACCCCATTAGCAGTGGAACTAATTGAGCATGGTTTCTTAAGGAGTTTGATAGGTTCTTCTACTACAGTAATTATTCCTGCCCCCCTCCTATTCCCATAGTGAGATAATGACTTTAGAAGCTAATTCTCACCTACCTACCAGTGTGGCAACAAGAACATCACGGCGGGATTCAAGGAATGGGAGCACTGATCCTACACGTGCATATTGACTGGGCAGCTGCGGTCTGGTAGCACTGCTAACTGATAATCTTGCAGTACAGAAATAAGTTGGGTCTGTCTTCTGTATCCAGTCACTAATTTTCAGGAAACCTGCAGGAACTGAGTTATTTTTTAATCTTTTGTGAATGTGTGAAATTTCTCTGAAACCTGTTGAAACTGGCCAACTGGCCAAAAACTACTAAAGGGGAGCTAACAGGCAGACAGAAGGATAACACAGCCTTATTTCCCTGGAAACCAGGCTGTGTCTTCAAATCCCAACTACTGTTGCTGTAGCTATTTCTTCACATGTGTAAAATGTGTTTGTTAGTGACCTTCTGAAAGTTCGACCAAGTAGCTTGGATGAGACATAGTAAAACAAGATTTTCAGTGACTAGCAAGAAAATTAATTTTCTCCTTCTGAATGATTACCTGTTGAATGATGCTTCAAGCATATCTGCAGAACGTAGCTTCTTCCTACTAAATATAGCAGAGGTTTTTTGACTTAATATATTATCTTGGAACAAGAGGCTTGTCTTTTACCTTTTGCTCACCCACCTCCTTCACTTATGAGCAATATTACACCCATTTGCCTGCCTGTCAGCTTGTCACACACAAGTTCACATCTATACTCCTGCACGTATCTGTATCTAGAGCCCATATGCACAAAATGCTTTCATAGAACTGATTGGTAAAAAAAGACCACCTTTCTCCCTCCTCAACATCAATATTTGTCATAAGGCTTATAAGAGATCAGCCAACTACTCAGCCAGTTCTGTTGAAGGAACAGACGGCTCTTTCTTTTTCTGTAAAACAATTCCCATGCAGATCTGAAAGTAGTGAATTAGGCATATTAACGTTCATCTTTCTTCCTGCAACTTTGAGCTGCATGCTTTTGGGGGCTGAGATTGCTCCTAACAGCTTCTTCCTCCTCTTTAAAACCTTAACTATTGTATATTGGCTGTCAAAATGGAGCCTGTATCCTGTGTGAGGTTCTTAGGTCTGGTGATATCATGTGAAACAAAATAGTACAGATTTCTTGTTTCTATTCAGCTGGAAATACACTGTTGCCAGGAAAAGCTCATTTTGTGATTATATGAAACCTCCATTTCCAGTATCATTTGAAAGAATAACAGGACAGAAAAGTAGCATGAAGATGAAAAAGAAATTCTTCCTAATTGAACTGAACCCTGAAAAGTTTGTCTATGGCTAGTCATTCTGGACTGTTACTAGTCTTTGTAAATGAAATGGACTGTTCTACAGGTATGTTTTATTGCTGCAAGGAACCCCACTGAACCCCGTGAGCAGTGGGAAGAGGATTTGGTTCAGGGGCTTTTGTGAGCTCTAGTTAAGAAGTGAGTGATAAAAAGGATGAGTTCATTTTAAGAGTGAACTTGAAAATATTCTACAGAGGTGTAACATTCACATGCTGGAGTAAATATCACAAAGCATCTTTTGCTTCTGAAACCTAACTGCTGTCATAATGACCATCTGCTGGCTGTAGGTTTCTAACATTCCCTGACCTATGACATTTATGACAAATTACGCACCAAAGTGCTAGAGACGGCTTGTTAAAATGAAGCCTGAGGCCCAGAAGTTCTCAACCCCTTTTGTCTTTAAAAGCATGGGTTAAATGGGAACAAGAAGTAGTTTGGACAGAAAACAGACATGGCAACAGCTAAAAGGAAATGAAATCCTAATCCTCTAACCCTTTGACTTTTGCAGCTTGCTGCACAGCAATGTGCTTTCAACCATTAAACTACCTTAACCTTCTGAAGAGCCAAATCAGTTCAAATTGACTGAAAATTTGCACATCACCACACAAGCCTTGATTGATTCCTATTTGAAAATTGTATGGAAGACAACCATTTAATGCAATATTTTTAACCAACAAAATATGTTTCACAGTCACCTCCAGTGCACACTATAATTGGTGTCATATAAAAGCAATGTGAAGAAACACTTTTCAAAGTCACAAAGTTAGCCTAGCTGTAAAACATACTGGTGTCAGTTAGATTTAGACAGATCTCTAGAATTTTTTCAGGGCTAGCTAATATGTATAGGAATTTAAAAAATATTTTCATTCTTTTTAACTCTTTCTTTACTGCATTCACCAGCTGATCCTGTTGTGCTGCTTCTGGGTTTTTGGCTTAAAGACATCAGAAACTGAATTCTTGTTTCAAAATGTTAGTTTCTTTTAAATAAAAAAAAGTGAATTACGGACCTTACTTAAAAAATAGCACCTATTTTAAAGTGAAAAGGGAAATTTGTAATATTTTATCTAATCAGTGTGAAGGTTTTCAAGTTCTAGCAAATGCTACAAAATAATTATCATAAACACAGTGAAAAAACACTACACACATTATATTTGTAACACTAATAGACTATGCGTTAAAATGTCAAAAAGAATAAAATAGGAAATATGGATAGTTTGAAACAAACACCTGTTGAAGTTTCATAATAAAATGCATCTTTTTTCCTTTATCTACAATCTCAGTTGATTGTAGTGCGTTGAAAAAAACCCCTCAAAATCAATAGTGTTGCTAAGTTTCTGATGAATACATGAAGAAAAATTATGTCAGGCTAGAGGGACCTCCAGGATTAGATATCTAAAATCTCTGTACATTTCCACATACTTTTAAAAAAGACTTTTTTATACTGTATCCCATGACCTTTATATTAGGTAATGACCTGTGAAAACAAAGCAGGCATTACATGATAATGTTACATGACTACATGATGGTGTTTGGTAAAACCACTGTAACATTTCAGTATTGCAGGAATGAATGCATACACCACCAGCTGCATGAGCAGAAACCCCCTGCCATGTAACTTTGGTGCATAAAGTTAAAAACAAAAACTTAAATGTATAAAATTTAGCAGAAGTATTCATACAACTTAACAGGTCTTCTAACCCTTCCTCCCTACAGCCATCTGTTACCTGTGTTTCTTTCCTCTTGCACCTTCAAGAAGGAGGTATCATGGTTTGGTACCTTTATGGTATCTCTAGAAAGTTGCAGGCTGCCATGACTGACTTTGTTTTAGGCTATATCTAGCCCTTGGCTTCTCCTTTCACAAAGGAGAAATGAATGAAAAGCACCAAAATGGCTATTGGCAGGAAGGAGAGTTTATTTTTAGTCACTTGCCCACCAGAGAATCAACCAGGACTGTCAACTGAGCTAGTAAGGAAAAAAGGTCATGCAAGGAAAAGGTGCATATAAAAGGAGAAAGCAGAAGAACATGATGGATACATAAGACTCATAATTCAGGCAAGAGTTTAAGCAAGTATGAAAATCACTCTTTCTGCATTTTCAGATTAAAGGCTTTGTTTAAATTGGATATGCTTTTAATTTGTTTCTGTTAGAAAAATACCAGATGTGATCTTCATCTCCATAAAGCCCCAGTCACCTTAATTTTCTGCCACATTGATTTACATGAAAGGAAATTCAGGAACATACAACTTAGCTAATGCCTGCTAAACTGTTACCTACAAAGATATATGGAATCACTCACTGTAAATAAAGTAGCCTACATGTAAAATATCTCTAGGGTATTCTTATCTAACTTTGAAAATGTAGATGAGACAGTAAATTATTTTCCTGTCTGACACAGGTCTATAAACTTTTCTTCAAATTTTCATTCCACATCAGCATAAAAGGCAGGCTTTGCAAAGTTTGCTTCTTTCTTTCTCCTAGAAAAAAAGGGGGAGAAAGGAAAGAGAAAAAGAACTGAGACCAGGATAACAGACAGCTCAATGAGCTCAGGAATTCACATAGGGAACAGAAGATTTGTGTTTTGTTCTTGTACTGCCAGTTTTCACTTTCCAGTGCTCTGCTCCTTTGCTGAAATAATTAATTATGTTGTGGCAATCAGAAGACTTGACATAAACACAAGCACAAGGAGAGGGTAATAAACTTTAATTCCATAATTACTTATTTCTGCAAAATGGAATGGCTCCAGCTGATGAGACTAAGACTCAGACCCACTTTGAATCACTCAGGTACGAGTCTCAAGCTTGTCTCCCATATTGCCAAGGGAATATGGTCACCACCAGTCAACAGTCCTGGTTTTGATTGTAAAGTGTTCTAGGAGGCTGAGAAAGTTTTCATAGTCAACTTGCTGTGTTCTTCCTTTCTCATCCCCACTATTCCTCAGAGGTTTGGTTTTGATGAACTGAATTTTTTAAAATTAAATCCTTAAGTCAGAAAAATCCATGTCTATGCTTATTCTTGACTGGAAAGAAATTATCATCTTTGGGTAATTCTGGGGTGGAGAGACTTCAAACACTTTTAATTTTATTCTTAAATTCATTATATGGCTTTTCACACGCTTAGACAGAAAAACAAAGCAGTACTGCACACGTACGGATGAAACTTCTTAGTGGCTTTACCACCCAAAAAATACAGGTATGTGATATTTGACCTCATATACTGAGCATGAAAAGTCATGAAACTACACCAAGAGGAGTATACCCAGACTCTGGACAGGGCAAACACAAGTTCCCAACAAACGGACAGACAGAAATCTCTTCTGTGCCCACACTAGAGCTGATGCCACCCTCATTATGTTACTGGGTCTTCCAGTTTTTTTCCATGGCCAAGAGCACATCATATCTAGCTTAATACAAACACCCCTTCTAACAATTTGTCCTGGTTTCAGCTGGGATAGAATTAACTGTCTTCCTAGTAGCTGGTACAGTGCTATGTTTTGAGTTCAGTATGTGAAGAATGTCGATAACACACTGATGTTTTCAGTTGTTGCTCAGTAGTGTTTAGACTATAGTCAAGGATTTTTCAGCTTCTCATGCCCAGCCAGGGCACCTGACCCAAACTGGCCAACGGTGTATTCCATACCATGTGACGTCCCGTCTAGTTTAGGAACTGGGAAGGGGGGGGCAGGGATTTCGCCGCTCGGGGACTGGCTGGGTGTCGGTCGGCGGGTGGTGAGCAATTGCCCTGCGCATCATTTGTACATTTCAATCCTTTTATTACTACTGCTATCATTGTATTAGTGTTATCATTATCATTATTAGTTTCTTCTTTTCTGTTCTATTAAACCGTTCTTATCTCAACCCAGGAGTTTTACTTCTTTTCCTGATTTTCTCCCCCATCCCACTGGGTGGGGGGGAGTGAGTGAGCGGCTGCGTGGTGCTTAGTTGCTGGCTGGGGTTAAACCACAACACAATTTCTGTTTGTCTGTACATAGCACTTTGATCTTCTAAGTAGTTCATTCATATAGCCTTAGAATTCCTCTCCTCTATTGTTCAAAAGATAACAAAATATGGATTTTAGTATCTCCATTTTCTGTGTCCTCTGAAAGGCATATCCAAGAGGCTTGATCCTCTCTGAAGTTTGTGCAACAGCCCTCAAAAAACTTCAGCACTCTGTAAAGCACCTCCAGTTGACTACCCTAAATTAGAAAATATTGAAAACACTGAAAAATATGAGACACTGATTATGTTTAGAAATTGCTTTCTTTATGAATCTACATTTTCTGGGCTGTTCTAAATTATTTTGTCATGAATGTGTGGAAGTAGAGAGTATATTAATATGTTACATTTTGTTTTCTGTGTATTGCTTAAAAGACATCTGTGTCAACACCATTGAACATATAAACTTCAAAGTATGCAAGTCATGGAGGAATAGGTAAAACATCTTTCTATGTGAGCAGTAGTCCTCTATCTATTGTGATTACAGTATTAAACATGAGTTATGCATCCCAGTTCAAACTGCAACAATATATTATAACATTAAGGTCATTATAAATCCCGTATCAAAGAAAACTACTGGTAATAGAGACCATGATTTTAAATACCTCCTTGTTTGTCAAAACAAATTAATAATTTAAAATATTAGTAAGTGGACTTATTTATGAAATTACATTCTCTCTAAACAAGAATTTCCTTTTAAGAAGTCACTGAAAACTGCTTGGGTATCTGAATAACAGTCTGATTTCAATTTTGCAAACACTACTGTATACTTTATTACAAACGATCTTTGTAGTTTGTTGTTTGCAAAGCAAACCTCATGATTTGAAGCTGTCATGGCCCCTTCCCTCATATGTTTTTTGTAATCTACTAAAAACATCAAAGCAACCCTTGACTAGGGTCCTGTCTACAAATAATAGCAATAAAAGGCTCACATCTCATGTTATGTAGAGGTCACAGATACCAAAAATTCTTCCATATGGGTTTGAAGTTCTTTAATCAGATTTATATGAGCAGGTTAGCCCTTCCTGCAGTCACTAGGATCCTTGTCCTCAGAGAGAATTCAGTACAACCAAAGGCAGGACATATTACAGCTACTGCCTTGGGCTTCACCCATGTGGAAGATAACAGCCTTATTTTTTAGATTTGTGTATCAGATACTGTGCAGGAGAGTGCTAAGACCATAGAGCATGCTACAGTTTCCCCCCGCTACCCATCTGAGCTCATCTGTCCTAAGGGTTTTTCCTGAAGTCTTTGCTGCTCCAGCCATGGCCCGTCTGCCTCAGAAGTCTCTCTGCCAACGGAGAGGTACTTTGGTAAAGCATTGATTCTGCAAAGTGTTTTACAGAACGGATTTAACTTCTCAGTGTGGCGAAGTTGGTAAATTACAAGTTGTGCCAAACAGGAAATATCAAGAATGTGCTTTTATAAAAATCATCTAAATGGAAGTGTTAGACACAGCTCAGCTGTGGCAGACTTTTCTCCTCAATGCCTTGATACTATGACTGTTTTGCCCACACTGCTGATGGAGCTGGAAAGCAGTAGGGATGACACAAGGCTGAATGCTTAAGCTATGGACTTCCTGATTTCTCTTCCTGATTTCTCTTTGAAAGAGAAGTTGTTAGTCCATATTCCAAAGGAAGTGATTCTAAACCAACAGTTTTCCAAGAAAAAAAAAAACCCAACCTTTCAAATAATTGTGTACTAGTCTATTTTGGGCTATTCACTCTAAGAGACAAAATCTTGAATAATGATCTATGACCATTATTTAAAACCCTAAAACTTTATAACATAGAAATTCTGAAAAAAAGGCAAGGTACATAGCTACCACATTACTCCAACTGTCTCAAGTAATGTGCTCATATGGCTGGATAATGTTTTGTTGCAACTAGAAACAGATACTTAATGGAATTTACAATATCCACACTTAGACTTATGGCTTACCCAGGAGATGCCAGTATTGTTCACATTTAATGATAAAACCCCAGAGGAACTTCATGAGTTCCCTCTCTTTAATCTCCTTATCTCTGTATAAAGAAATAAAAGGACTTTTTGCACCTTCTCCCAGCAATCATGGTAAATTTACCTAAAATACTGTAGACACAACAGCTATGAATAACTGATGTGAACATATGCTTGAAAATCATATATCTATCCTGGTATATAAAGAACAAGTGCCCTATCATTATTGTATTAAAAATAAAAAATAGGTAGTGAACATAGGGAAAAGCTGTGTATCACCGAGATCTAAATTTATGCTCTAGTCAGATTGTGAAACCAGTCATTTCACAAATGACTGAAAATAGTAGAGAGACATCACATGAGATGTTAGTTGCCAGTTATTTCAGGTTATTACTGAAGTAACATGCAAAACAATTTTCTCCATGCATATTTTAAAAGAATAGATAGCTTTATGTTTATTTTTAAAATTATCAGCAATAACTGTAGTTTTTCCAAAAGCAATGTTTACTTTTGCAATTCAGACTAGCCTGATACTGCCTATTACATTTCAGCTTTATTTAGTGACATAATCTCTACTTGTTTTACATTTCTTTGAGCTAATATTACAATTTACAAAATCCTGATCTCCATCCATAGATCAAAGATCTCTCAGAGCAGGGGGAACAAGACAGAACAACTCTCAAAGTACTTCTGTAGTGTGATTCCACCTCTCTCTAAAATGGCAAAGAGGTTATTCTCAGTTCTTTTTACAATGATGTGCTCTGATGCAGGTAATCCATAGGAATGTGGTCAGATGCATTGACTTTGCGTCTTACCTGCCTGAAGTGTAATTGCTTGTGTTCTATCAGCAATCTTGCTGTGAAATTTGGCCTGTGAAGTCTTCCTGCATTGTTCACAGTAAGATGGGATATATAATTTAAATTGTCTGAGGAACAATTCCAGATGGTAGTTACCTGGCCAAGGGCTCTAGCAGCTAAAGTCTTCTTGGCTCTAGGACTGGTTTGGATGGAGAAACCTGGTGCTCTGGAGGAATCTGCAGAGACATTAGGTCTGGAAGAGAATTTACATTAGTTTTAATTCCTAGTTAAAAAAGCAGTTGTCTAAAGCAGATACACTGGTGCAACAGGGATGGAGGGAGAAGCATAGTGCACTAGAGGCATCCACACTGGGTGGACAGCTGATGGTCACCCACAAAAAAGAGGTTACCTCAGTGTGCTGCAGCGCTGTGCATTATACACGATTCCTTCCAACTCCCTTGGTAGGAATAAAATAAAAATATCCAGGTCCCATTACGCGAGTATGGTCTCCCATCTATGATACCAGCCTATATTTAGTACTACCATTGGTATGTTTCACTGACATGACCTGTTGAGGGTGTCTTGGTTTTTTTCATGGACCAGGATGAACTAAGGCTATAAAAGCTTTCCGAGATCACTTCCGTGTTAAGTTTGGATCCCTTTATGTTTTTAGCATGGGGAGGAAAGTAAGTAGCTGAAGTATGTCTTTGCATCTCTAAGATGTATGGAGCTGAGAATGAAACATGTGGAGGCGTTAGTGGTAACTGATACAGGGAAGGGATGGAAATGGAATTGCTGTGGAAGTACATACCTTTTCTGAGGAGACACCACTGGAAGTGTGGAGTCTGACTGAGGATGTGTGTGACAACAAGACTTTAGACTAATCAAATTTGGCAAGTTCCCACTGGAAAAAGTAGCTTTTCTCCTCCCTCTCTAAGTGGCTGAATGAAATGAACAGAAAAGAAAAATAAAACATGAAAAATTTTTTTTCAAGGTTGGTAAAGCTGTACAGTGGACTAAGAGGGGAAAAATAATCTTCTATACAGTGTAGTGTATTTGCACTTCCTTAGAGCAATCTCTTATACAACTGTTTTAAAAAAAGAACAGAACTGAAATTACAAATCAGGTTTTCAAATACTGAAATGCCATACTGCTATGGAAAATACATCATAACTAGACAGTTGTTTAACCAGTACTCTTCAGATATCCCTAAGGCTAAAAAAAATTTCTATATTTAAACACTTGGCTAGTTTTCACAAAGATGAGAGGACCACTGGTTGAACTTGATGGTGATTGAGTACTATTCAACCAGAATGCTAAAGAAGATCCTAAACAGTTACACACACACACATACACACAGAGGTTGATACATATATCTCAAGGTCCACTGTGAAATGATAATAGACTGTTAGTATAGTTAGGTATTACTTGAGCACTTCAGATACAAGAGTTATGGCCTTTTTGCATGTAAAGGGCTATGTTAATTTTCCAGGTAACAGGAGTCCAACTTTTCATACCCATTATACTTCATCATCATAATTAACAAAGTTGCATCATCATCTTCATCTTCAGGAATTTATTATGGAATACAGAAGTGTTTGAAGCTCTAATTCATTCATTAAAATAGTCACCTGGTCAGCTAAAACCAGCTAAGGGATGTTGTGTAAGTAGCTTATGTGAATTGCATGTTGATGAACTCTAGATCTATTGCATCATTTGTGGGCAGCAACAATATTTGGATGGTATAAAAATATCATTACAGATTCTTATTAAAACATTAGTATAGTCCCTGTATTTTTGAGCCATTCTGTTTTCTCTTTGAAAAATCTGGTCAGTGAGTCTAAGCCTTTCCCAAGTGCCTTTGGTTTCTTCCCTGCTTTATACAGGGAAGCTACCAGCTGCCTTCATTGCAATTTCCAGTCCATTACTTTTGAAGAGTAATGGCAATTACAGGGAGCACCGATAATGCCCTTGCTGTACTCTGGACTCTCACAACATTTGCTATTTTTTCTTAAAGCCCTTTCTCATGCAGCTATGTAATTACTAAGCTACGTTGATTTTATTTTCCTAAACAGGCTTCTAGTCTCTCCACTAAAAAAGTATAAGCTCTAATGCAAACATCCAGGACCCAGTATTTATTATTGTTATTTTTAAGTCTGATAATATTTTCGAGTTGAACATTTTTTTCCGTGACTGGGATCCACTAAGCACTTATAAAATGAGCCTAGGCATCACCAGGATGCCCCACTGCAGTGATTGGATATGTGATCTAGAGGGAAAGCGACATTTTTGCGGTATAAATAAAAGACAGATGAGTACAGGCAACCACCAGCCCTGGTGCTCTGGGAGCACTCCAACAACAGCTTCATTTGTGCAGCTACACTAGAATTACCCTAACAATAGTGCATTCACTATGGATAACCACAGAGTGACAATATAAGGATGAAAGCATTGCCCTGTAGGAGCTGGTAAAGACAAATCAAGCTGGTGGATCTGGCACTATTAGGATCTAGCGGCACATCTCCCCATGTGGCAGAGCTGCACATGAGTAGCTCCAGCAAAGGGAAGAGCTTTTACACCTACAGCTGATCTGGACTTTTCTGATAAAGAGAGGTTTCATCACAAAAATGACAATTCATCAAAGATGGAGTGTTTCAAAGCAGAATATAAGTTTGAATGCATTTATAAAGCCTCCCATGTCTCTACCCAATCGTGTCTGTACCCCCCAAATCCTGAAGCAGGCAGTCCTCTGCAGTCAGGGTGTGCTGTCAGGCTCACACTTGGTTTTTTTGTTAACTACCCAATACCTGTGCAATTGAAAAGTAGGCAATAAGCTGCCCAGGTAGACCTCTGGAAGACTGAAAGGCCTCATAACCTAAGCTCCTGTCAATGCCTAGCCATTTTTTGGTTCTTTATCAGGGATATGGAAAACTCAGGGCTAAACTGGAGCTAGAAATTTCTGGTGCTTGAGTTTCAGGCAATCCTAGCTTAATTTTATTTCAAAACTTTTTATGTTAGATATTTTGATTATTTTATAACAGCAGAAATACAAATATTCCCAAATTATTTTCTTCCAGAAATTCTCTCGTAGAAGTTCTTTCTCCAGTGAATGTCAAATCTGAATTTTGAGATGCTCAACCTATAAACGTCTTCACAGCCATGGGTACAATGTGAAACCTAGTTTTACCTTTTGAAAGACCATGAACACAGCACTGCTACTTGAACTGCAAAGCTGTAAGATTTAGTTCTCCATCTCAAAATACCTGTTTAAGGTAAAATTTTCAGACATACCTAGCTTGCCTGAGACACTGTATTTTATAATTGTTACTTTTAGTCTTTGTAGAGTCAGCAACAACTGTTGAGATTATACAACGGCAAACATTTTATAATACAAATGAACTTAAGGTATTATTTGTATAAAATAGCTACCTATTTAACACTTTTGCATCTGTACCTTATCTTTCCTTAGTTTATGTATTCTTAAACACCAACGCAACATACTGAGTTCTTTATTGTATCAGGCTTGGCCAAATAGACCAGTTATGATTAAAATTACCTGACATTACCCACAGTTTTACTGTAATTGCATTGTTTATTATTTTACTAAATTTTAACCATTTTGGCTGAAATCTTCCAGGCTGGTTCTTTACCTCAGAATACAATTTTATATGAAGTGCCAACCAAAGGAGTACAGCTAATGAGGTTGAGCGATGTATGTATTTTTTGTACTGTTAAGGTAGTCTGGTAATATGTTTTCTGAGTAGCACTGATGCCTTGAAGCATGAGGTGGGACTTGTGAGCCAGTGGGACTGAAGATCTGTTGGTGGGAGAGAAGAAAATGCTGAGATTAAATGAGAGCTGGCGGTAGAAGGGGTAGCAGAGATGGGATGGGTGAGAAACCAAAAAACGACAGGTTAAAACACATTCAGGTGAACAGATGTGAACTGACGGGAGGAGACATTGGAGTGGACAGCTGGTTGTGGCTGATGGAGGAGAGCTGGAGCAAAATTATAGAGATGGAATTGAGGCTGAGTAGGAAAATGGTTTGGGATTAACGTGAGAGTTGGACTCAGACAGAGAGCCCAAGGCAAAGAAGATGTTATACAGGTGGGAAAGTGGAGACCAGAATGAAAGCCAGGGATAGCTTGGCAGGGAAGAGGAGAAGGACAGCCTTGTGTCTGTCCCCCAAAGAGACTCTGTAAAACTATTTCAGCAGTGTTACACCCCTTTCTATGCTGTTCCAGTTAGAGAGTAATCATGTACTGTTGCCATCTGTTATTCTGTCAGCAAAAGGTATGTGTATGTGAGCTTTAAAATTTCCTTTCCTGTTACTAAAATATAAAGACATGTGAAATATCCTCCTTTTTTTTTTTTTTTTTTTTCTTTCTTTCTTTCTTTCTCCTAAGGACTTTGTTGGTTTATTAGATGAAGGAATATTCTCCCAGGATGAATCAAGATGTTATGTTGACAGAAGCTCCCATCACTCACTAGTCCTCATTTATCCTGTTGTAAAAGTGTGAAGGCTTACACGGATAAGGTAGAGGACACTATGAATTAGACTTACTCAGGCATATAAAAAGAATTATGTGAATAGTTGGAGTGTTTAAAAAAATTGCACAACTCTGTATTTCTAAGCAGAAAGTTTGGGTTTTTAAATGTTTATTTAAGCAGTTGCCCTGCAGAAATTTGTTTAGCAGTAGCAGTGAAAATTCCTTGCCACCCCAAGAATATGGAGGAGTTATTTTTTCTTTATCTTTCAGGCAGCAAAATTCAACAGGGTTATGACAGCTGAACAATTTCTCACATGGGGTGGAAAGCTAGGAGGGATAAGGTAGGTTTCACAGACTGTGGGTAGAAAAGAGGAGCCCCTAAGAAGGGTTTGTGGGATGAGAGCACATTAAAAATTGTTTATATTGAAACTGTAGTAGTTACAATAATTCATAATTCACATCCTCTGGAAGTCAAATAGATGGGATATCTACTGAGCCATGTGAAATTTCTACTGAGCCATGTGATCGCTTACAATAGGTCAGTTTTGGGGCAGTATTTCAGTTTGATTTTGACGTACAACAGTCCCTCCATACTTTGTATGGACTTTCAGAAAAAGCACATATCATGCACCCCTTACAATCATGAACCCATTAGTTTTCCTGCAGGTTAAAGAACTGCACATAAGTTTTTATATATGTCACATACATTGGTTCTTATAGTTTTAGCATTCCTTCTGAAATTAATGAAAATTGCAGTAAGTCAATACTGATTCTGGAAGGGAAGGGGAAACTACCCCCCACACTACTGTTTAACCTAGAACACAGAACTCGAAGTTTTGTCAGTTAGGCGCATGTTTTCACAGGCAAACACGTCACTTATCGTTGATTTCAATTTATCTTGCAAAAAAGACTGGAACTTCCACCTTCATTTTTCTTCACTGTCCTGATATTTTACAAAAGTCTTCTTACCAGCAGGGCATAAACCAAAAAATCTGCATACCACAAGGTTCTATTATCAAGAGCTAAAAGGTCTGTTCCTCTAGCTCATGCTGATGAATTTAAAACAATACAACCCCCTTTCTATTTCACAGTAATTAAAATGTTGATTTGCTAAGAAGTTTTACCACTTTTCTTAAAAGCTTTAAATTTCAACATGTAAATATCGGATTTTGAAAACCAGCAGCCTCACAGTGGGATATGAAATCTGTGAGCCTGGATAATGCCTTTAAAACATTCAGAAGCAATAACAAAATATGTTTTTGGACATGCCAGAAGGACTTAACTGTGATTAATTGCTTTTTACTCCAGCTCATTTCACGATTAAGATTTCTGTCTCAAGGAATTGTCAGTATAAAATAATATATCAAAGTTTAAATATCAGTAATAAAACAGTACAGGAAGATATTCTGTGACTACTTAGAACTGAAAGCATTTTATTGAAAAAGGCCTTGTTTTATTTGGCAGCCATCCATGACCTCCTACTGTTGACAAAACTAGCAGCAATTCCTATTTGAAGTGTACCAGAAGATGATCCTGCTCAGCAGAAGCTGCTGCTTTAGAGCATTTACAGGATTTATCTCTAAATTAATATTTTCATCGAACACTCTCACTATACACCTTACATAATCTTTAAATTATAGGAAAACGCTAGAAGGGTGTTCTGAGAGTCGGCTGCTGAAGTAATGCTGGAGATTTATAGCTCTCTGAAGTCGACATTTGTGACTGACCTACAGCGCACCAGGGCTGCTATTTCCCTTTCCTGATTCATGATAAGTGCAGCTGTCTCCAAATAAGCCTCCAGAGCCCATTAATGCCCAGTTCATTCCCTCATGGTAAATATGCACATCTCTAGCTTCACTTTTTAATGCTCTGTTGCTGTTAAGTTGAATAGAAAATTAGGTTTTCTATTTTTTCCTCCTTTAAAAATAATTTTTTCAAGCACCAAGGTAGTGATGACTTTAAATACCCCAGTTCATACATTTATGTTTCTGTCTAAATAAGTATTAAAGAAAAAAGAAGCTATTTATACACTAAAGACTGCAAAATCATATTTCACTTACTTGATGGATTTTTAATCTCTCTTAGTGTTGTCCCCTAGCTTCCTTGCATTTGTTGTGTGAAGCATACACAAGATACAACTAATTAACAAAATCATTTGCAGAATGATATGAAGGTAAATATTAAAAAGAAAGAGAATACACATTAATAAAATGTCAAAAAAAGCCAACGCATTTGTCATCCCTGCCTCAATTTCGTTCTCATTAATAAAATATACATTGTTTTCCATTTCGAAAATTTACTAGCAGCAACACATTCCGCATGCAGCTTTGTCTCTTCAGAGATGAAGTCTTTGTTTAAGCACTGGCGATAAGGTTTTTGTGCCATTGTCTAATCTGTCAGATTGGATGAGCATGTGTGTTTAGGGGTGCAAAGATGTGCGGCCACACCTGCTGTGCAAAGCTGCGAACTCACAACTCTCCCCACTACTACAATGTGTTGTGTTCGGAGCTCCTTTGTTGTGATGGAACTGCTCGTGGTTGCGTGGCTGAAGTGTCACAAGTGTCAGGCCTCATTACGGTCACCGTAATAGCTCTAAAACAACCTCTTATTTTGACCATTTAATATTGAAGGGTAGGGCATTAAAGGCTAGATACCTAATGGGTTTTGTGATGTTCAATTGATTGTTCACTGGGATTTGAAAACACAAAACAAAAATTAAAAGGATCTGTTAATAGAGTAATGTCCATTGCTCATCTGGAACATAGTTTTTTAAATCATACCAAGAACATTGTGCAAACAGGTGACAAGCCATTTAGATGGCATTTTAGCAAGTGATCAATTTCTGTTATGGAATTATTTCTGTAGAGTTATAGAATGTAAGATATTTAATGAACCAAAATGATTCCTTAAGCTTAAGTTTTTACTCTTTTTCCATGTTAATGTCTTACAAACCCCTTTGTCTTCAGTCCTCCACTGGACTTAGCTTTCAATGTTTATGTTAAAGAAAAAAAATTCTTTATTACTATTTCTGAGTTCTTCAATGCTGAACAGGGTTCAAAACTGCAGCTTTGATTTGAGACATATCTATATGATAGTTGCAATATCTTCCAGTCACTATTTGAATTTTACAGTTAATTTTATTTGCAAAAGTGAAAAAGCAATGCCTTCAATAGGAAGCTGAAAATACATGCAGAATATAGAAATATGACTTCTGTCAGTAATTCAGATATTTGAAGGGATTTGTATTTCACCTGATTCTACATTGTACTTTGAATTCTCATGAACATATTTTCTCACTATAAATCATACCTTTGACTTTTATTTTTCTTCACAAAGTTACTTCTCAGCAAATATGGGTTAATGGTTTCAGAGAAATTTTCACTACAGACAAGTTATGGGTGTTCATCCCTGATTAAAGAATATAGCTGATGATCTTTATGAAATTATGCTTAAGCAAAACCTACATCTGTTGTCACTCTTATAATACCATGCAGTCCACCACAGGATTAATCAATTCTAATATAGATGGGTCTTTTTAGGGACCTTAGACCTGTATGGCCTCATTAATTCAGATGGTACGTGACAGTTCAGAGGTTTCTTAAACCAGCCATAACCTGCATAAACAGAATTCTGTGCCAGCCTGAGATGCACGCTGTTATCAAGTTAGAATTTCTGTCTTCCACCAGAAGTTGTTAGGTAGCAAAACTAGCATATGTGGACTCAGTTTTCATCCTGAATTTTAGGAAACGGCACACAACGTCACACTCCCACAACAGAACAAAGTCTAGGAAAGCTTACAGGATATAAATGCTTCAGTGCCATCCAAAATATATCATGTACTGTAAAAATGCATAAGAGAAAATAAAATTTATGAAAATTAAGGAGAAAAATGCAGAACGTATAAACAAAATAGCTCAGGTGTACACTGGCTTAAGTCTGACTAATTTCATTTTTCCTATAAACTAACTACCCAGAACTGCTGTTCTAAATAGACAGTGTTTGTTCGCTTTTTTTCCCCTTCTCTGCGAACCATTAACACTCGCCATTTGTCTGAGGTCGCATCCTGCTCTTTTACTGATCTCTCTCTTTCCCCCTTCCAACAAAAAATAAACTTCAGTTTCTCACAGCAGGTGTGATACCCTCTGTAAAGGTGTTACATCACTCTGAAGAACAACTGTACCCTGTCATAGAGATAACAAAATGAATTACCAGGTGCTAACAGTGCTATCTCCTCTACAGCTAGTCCAGAAATATTTGTTTAAACCTTTAGAACACAAAAGCCACTAGTACACAGTTAGCTAAATATACTCAAGATTCATAATTTTTTCCTATGTCAAAAATATGAACGATTTGTGGAAAAAGATTATGGAGGTAGTGTCATCAGTTTGGTCTCATGTACAGACCTGGGAAGGTATCACAGTGCTAAGTGAATGATCTTGTTCAGAAATTGTGTACAACCAGTTTAGCCATGGATTAACACACCTCCAGAGAACAACTTTTAAAAGCAAAGTTCCTTTAACGTCCTATTTTAATGATAAATGGGTCCAGTACCCTGCAGTAGAGTCCCTAAAGGACAGACAGTAGCAAACTTTGCTGACCATAGCCCTAAAGAAAGTTTTATTTTAATGCATTGAAACAGAAGAACTGTACTTAACTCAGTGACAGAACAAAGATGAATTAAAAAGCATATCTTTTGGCTGCCTTAACATCTGAAAGACCCATGCCCTTGAACTCCTGAACTGTTGTGAACTCAGTTACAAGTGACTCTGAAGCAATCTTGCACTCTACTTTGATGAGATAAATCTAATAAACTTTTACTAAAATAAATAGAACAACTTATGCCAAATTGGGGTAAAGGCCACAGAAAGTCCACAAACACATATAAAACCACTAAATTCAGATATCATCTGAACTTTGCAGCTCAAGCTGATCTATTTGGAATTATGGATAGACAACAATTCATTGATTAGGTCAATTAAAATGAATGGAAAGTATAGAAGGAAAAGGAGAGTTAGGGCTCCACAGAAACACTCCAGAATTTCGAGATTAGGATGCAGTGAAGCCTACGGAGCAGAACATTTTATAACATTATAAATAGGTAGTTATTGATAGAGCCAGGCATTTTCATTACTACTGGAATTGTGCATTTAAAAGAAAAAATTTTAAACTGCAGCACAGCTGTGAAAGTGGAATAATTTTCTACCTCTGACTTCTTGGTCACTACAGAGAGCAACAGAGGCATGATGGCTTCCAGTTAACAAGGGTTTGCACAAATGAGTACAAAAAAAGTACCACTTCCTCAAAACCTGTGGTATCCTTGAAGGATGAGGAAGGGATGCACTGGTCACCCTGAGCCTGAACAGCCAGAGGCCAGGGACTGATCCAGACCTGCTAAAAGACTCTTTCAGCACTGACTTAGAAGAAACAAGATGGGACTTGTCCTAAAGAGCCTAAAACCCAGCACCTCTTTAGTAAATGAGTATTTAGCTGTCAAAATCAACCCTTTAAAAAGATATATATTTTTTTTAATTCAGAAATGACATGAAAAGGTTTGGCTATGTTGACCAAAGTTCCTATTACATTTCTGGAAGACAAATTGTGTCTTTTGAAGCTCAAACTCTGTGGAGAAAAAAGCTACTACTATACTACTGAAAACAGTAGCAACATAAAAAAAGAACAAAACCAACAAACTCCATCCAACTTATATGGGAATCATAAGTAATGTGAACACCATTTACTTTTTTTTAAAAGAAATTATATTCTGTCCAGTAAAGATAACATTACCTCTTCAGTGATTTCCAAGTTGAATGAAATTCTAACATCTCTAAAGGATCAGGGTTATATTCAAAACAGAAAATGAAGGTACAACTGCCATGTAATCAAATAGGCTACAATAACTTGTAACCTGAGAAATAAATTAAGGCTTCCCTTTTTAAAACACTTTGAATGTGTAATTGCTGCAAACCATAGTTTAAATTTTGTTACTTTTGAGGGAATGCTAAGAAACCATTCTATTTCCTGCAAGGTAGTCAGCTTAACTTTAAAGTCAGATGAATTAAATTAGGGTTACAATGTTGATATTGCAAGGGAATGTTTAAATCAGAATGAAAGAAAACTATGTTTTTCAGTAAATACTTATTTTTTTCTTCATTGTATCTCAGAAAGTCTCTATTTACAAATATTAATGTGGGAACTAAGCTGCCTAGGAATCTTCCTTAATTATTTAATTATTTAAATTATTTCAAAGCACACCTTTCTCATAATTTTATTTCTTGGCTTTCATGACTTGTGCACAATTCATATGGCCTGACCCATTTTAAAACTTCTGAACACACATTACATTTTACGTAAGAGATCTATAAGATGATTTGTTTCTTTGGCATGAAGTTAATGGAAACGTGCTAAACAGTAAATTCTTAAAAATGAAAATGTGTTATTATTTTACGGAAAATATCAACAGTTTATGAAGACCATTGTATCAGTGATAAGTATATCTAGATCGGCTAGTAGGAATCAATATTCTGACTAGGATTTTTATGTGCCAGATTAGTCTTTATATTTGTTTTGATAGAAAAGCAGGCAACAGCCTATTTCATGGACAATAAATTCAAGATAGTAATGAGGAGATAGTACTGCCTCAGCTAACTGCACACAGATTGGAGGGTCACATATTTGACACAGATCTAGTATGGTCCTTAATGAATCTATATACTTGATTAGAGTTACTGTCTTTTATAGCACTAAATAGCTTTGCATGGAAAACTAGCTCATTTCAAACAGGGTTAAGAGAGTCACTCTGTTGTAAAAGAAAATAACCTCTAGAAATTTTCAAAAAAAGTTCTGAATTTCTTGTGAATTGCTTCCAATAATTTCCAGTGTAAAAAACTCAGAGAGATTCTTCTCTCTGGGATTTGGAGACAAATAATGTCTTCAAATATGAAATCCTCAGTGAAACAATAAGTGGCCATATTGTAGTAAAAGTTCTGTATTATTATAGCCTGAAACCTCCATATTACCTGTTATCCTTTTTTCCTTCTCAGAATTTTTTCCTTTTTTATTGCTTTATCTTATCTATTATTTTCAGTGAGCACTTTTTTACCTACAATGCCTGTGGTCTATGAATTTCTCAAAATTCCCCTTTCCCTCACCTTGATTTCACACCAGTTGTCAGTTTCTCATATCAAGAACTTGTTTTATTTTTCAAGGTATTTTTCTCCATCTTCCAATTCCCCTTTCTTTATTTTCTTTCTCCTGTTGTAGGTTGCCTATTCAGTAAATCTAATTTTCCATCAGGAAATGTAACTCTCTTCCTCTCTATTAGCTTTTATAAGAATTCACATTAAATAGAAGCCAATTTGGAGGGTGAAAATATGGCTCCACAAAGATCAATAGCAGATCTTGTCCTGGGTCAGGACTTCAACCTAGGAATGTAGGTGGCATCAACAATTTCAACCTACAAAATAAGACTGGGTTAATAATTCAGAAAAATGTATTCCTATCTCTAATTTAAAAGATCACAAATGAGTCATGCCCTATTCCAAGCCATTTCCCCATAAAGCTGCATGAATAGCAATCCATGTATGTCACATATGGAATCTGCATAAAGTAAGAATAATAGGGTGGAATTTGTAATTCTTTACAGGTGAACTATCTGAGATGTAAAGAGCAATTGCCAGCTGAGACAAGCTTAGTTTAGCTAGGAAGATAAACCCATTCTGGCTCAACCTACTAAAGCTGCTGTCTATGCATGAAGCAGAGTCTCATTTTGAGCTTTAGTTGTTGCAACATACAGAGCAAACACAAGATGTACAGGATATAGTGCAAGCACACAGTTTAGGATAAAAAAAACAGTTACAACACCTAACCTCAGATTACAACAGAGATGTTTTAGCCTCAAATTCCATCTGTTTCGTAACAGAGCCACAGGACAGATTACAACCAAATTGGAAAAGAACATACAAGCAACACACTTCTCTTGATGCTATCTAACCTTATAGCTTGGGGAAAAATCCGTATGTTTATACATCTTGGGGTAAATTGCTCTTTTGCCATATAGATAATTTTTGTCACTGGTCTTGATAGGTAGATGCCTGAGAATAAACACTTTACTGCAAGACTAGATAGAGTGAGACTTGTCATATGCTTTGCTTTTGGTGTGTATTTTGGGTAAAGAAAAAGATTTGCTGTGCCATCGCACACCCTTGAATCTCTACTTCCAGGCCAGCTGCATGAATATGAACAGTTGGAATTTGATTTATTTCTCTTTGTATCACTTTGGCAATGTGTTAGGGACAAGTGTTTGTCTTCTATTAAAATATATTGCCCCTCTCTATCTCAGTCTTACAACTTTACAGTATTATGGTACAATGCTACCAATAGACTTTTTTTTTTTTTTTAATTCCAGGTTATTTTTAATCTATTCCTTTTTGGTTTCTCTTTGTGCCCTTTTGCAAAGTATCACTATAGAAAGCATTGCCATAAAGCAGCTGGCATGGATTATACCCTCTGTCACTCTGTCTTTCAGACACAGAGATGGTGTTTTTCTTGGTGGTTGATAAGGCAGGCCTTTCATTTGCAGAGTGATGTCCCTTGTTTCATTCACCACCAGGGCTTCTATTTTTGTGTGGGATAACAGAAGTATTAGAAAAGGAAAAAAACAAACAAAAAAAGTGCTTTCAGAGTACTGCTCCCCCCACCCCTACCCCCCGAGTCCAGAACTGAAACAT
>NC_134204.1:85562017-85642017 GCF_964188355.1 Buteo buteo | reverse complement strand
GTGGGTTTTACTTATGTTTGTAAAATTTAAAATTGCTATGTGTTCTTGTGACTCTAGAACTAAAACATGGAAGGTTTGATTAAAATAAAATCTCTCAATATTGCTGGCAAGAAAGACAAAAGTGTTCTAGTGCATGCTGAAAATACTGGAAAGCACGTAAAAGTAATGTTTTTTTAAATACATTTGCTTTTGAAAGCATATGTTTTTATGCTTACACACATTTTCGAAGTGCAATACAGTAAATAACACCTTGAAAACTACAAGAGTATCGAGACCTAGTTGTTAATTCTCATTGCAGTACTTTGACAGGTTCTAACCAGCTCATCTCCCTACAGTGTTTGCCCTGTCTCAAGTCTCACTTACAAGTCCTTGGATCATAATTATACAGTGATATTTATACACACAATATGAATGCAAACAAAGCCTGTTTCCACTGAAATGAATTCTCAGCAGGACAGGGCAGATAATCACAAACTGGTAAAAGCCTGACTTTTTGCTTTGCTTATAAAAAAAAGAAAGAAAAGGAAAAAAAAAAAGGCAGAATTGCAGTTCTCTGTGGCTTTGCCTGCTTTGTGCCCACAGCCAAAGTAAATGTGTCTCACTGCATATACATGTGCATGTTTGAGGGTGTTACTGAACATCTAATTCAGCTTTCCACATCATTGGCTCTGTAGCTCAATCTTACTCATGTACTCATCAGCACTTGCACTTAGAATAGAAAGTTAATGGAAACTCAGTGCAGTCAAGTGGGAATGAGGAGGAAAACACAAAAATAAATAAAGCCAAATCACCAAAACTAGGTCAGAGTAGAGCTCAGCTCTTTATCTCATTTTGAAAGTCTATGTAGAAATGGATGTATAAACAATACAATTTTAAAAAATCTGATTCTATAGAATAAATAGGAAAATTACTCAAAGAGTCAAAATATAGTCCTAAAACTGGGGACAAAAAAAAGTACAGTGATAGATATATCCAATAAAACAATAATAGAAAAAGATATAGCAGAGAAACAATGATGAGAGATGAATATAGCCCATATTTTTTACTAGTTTTCCTTTGTGAAAGAACACATATTAATATTACTCATTAATATCATCATTAGTATCATTTAGTCAGAATTTTTCTACTGATTGGAGAATGACCTGGATTTGCCTTCAGGAACACAAGGGGAAAGGGAAAGAACAGAAAGCAGCAAATACTGCAGGAGCCACAACAGCTGAAAGATTAAAAAATGCCAGCAATACCATCCCTAGCCTCAACAATCACACCTAAAAAAATCCAGCTGGGAGTACCCATCAACCAGACAAAGATGTATCGATCCTGGCTTCGACCTTGTGTATGTATATCACTACCATAAAATCTGTTTAAATCCAACAGGTTCAATTGTAAGCTCACTGCAAATGAAATCCAAACATTTGAAAGTATCTGTTTGGGCCACACTAACATAAGGCAGAACACGGGACCAAAACATAGAGTACCAGTTCTTCACTAGGCCTGACTGAGAAGCAGCAGGGTTTGAAATACCAAAGATTTTTATTTTAACAGTGATATTTATGCACATTCCTGAAGCAAGTCTGAAAACTTGTCCTTGTCTAGGTTCTGTATGAGAGCAAAGCCTGTTGACTTTTTGCTTGAGTTTAACTCTTAAAGATTGTCCATGGAATGACAGCACATTTATTTAATTCTTTGCCATCAGTCCTCATCAGGTATGAGGACTTACACTTGTAATGGAAGTACTGACAACTTTACAGCTGTGGAATAACATATTCAAAACCATTTTCTGTTTATCAGGATTTAAAAGATTCTGTAGATGTGTAGGGCAAAAACTTAGGACAAATGTATTCAAGTCCCATAAAAACATAGGAGACACACTACTCATCTTACTTTTTTCTTTTCTGGGTGACTATGCTTGTTCTCCCATACAGTATCTTCCCATGGTTTAGTTGCATAGTCTCCTTTCAAGATTCCTGCAGAGTGCAAAGGGAAGGGAGGGAAAAAGTTCTTTGATAAAAGATAATGTCCATTGGATGCTGCTTCGTATTACCTTATCCAAGGTGTCTTCCTCAGGTAATGGCCTTATTCAATTATTGATAGCTCATTCAGGCAGCTGAATGAAGACTAGCGTTCTCCAGGGCTCTGATCCCAGACAAAAATCTTAACTCCTTTCTGCCTCTAAAAAGTACTTATAGAAATAAGAAAATTGAGGTGTGCATATTCCTAGACAGTCTGGCAGGACTGTCACAATTTAGTTACCAGAATTGCACAGACACTACATGGAGAAGTGTGGACTGGAATAAAAATAGCTGCCATAGTCTTTCCCCAAAGGTGACTAGGTCCATCCTTCTGGGATTCTCGGTTATATCACAAACAGGTTTATACACACATGTAAAAAGTTAAACGTACCATGCTACAAAACCTTCTCCATTTCACATGAAAGAGCATATTTTCAATAAGGTTTTAAATCCTTATAGAGAAGTATTTGAAGTTATTTTAAAGGAATGGTCAGAATAACAGCACACATCAAAATCATACTAATAAATATATACACATGCTTGTGTATGTACACTCACAAACATGTATATGCACATACATGTTGTAAATACAGTCGTTTTAAAGTGGATAAATCAGGTCAGGTAAATCAGCCTACCATTACCAGTGGTGAAAGATTATGCTGCATTTTACTCTGGATCTCAATTACAAAATGTCCTTCTGCAATGAAACTGAGACCCAGCATCTGATGATCCAGCTCTACCTGATTTATGTCTAATGAACAAATACACTTCAGATTGCTGACATGTAACACTGCAGAAAGGAAGAAAAAAGATAAACATTGAAGGGTTTTGGTTGATACCAAAGTGATTGTGATTGATTGAAAAATTTTGTTCAGGCTTGTAGTTTACCATCTTTGAGAGAAAGAGAAGAAGCAGTTCAGAGGTTAGCATGTGGTTATGCATAGTGCAAACATTTCCTGATACCCAGTATCACAGGCTGCATCAAATATTAAATATTCTCTGTTTTCTACTTGAAGAGATAGACGGATAACTACTGAAAACAAAACGTGACATACAATTTCATTATGTTCAGTATGGCCCCCACTCTGCATTCATAATAACACTTTGGTTACAGAAAAAACTCCATAAGTTTCCAGAGAAATCCTGTCACATACAACATTAAACATTATTTACATTTAATTAGGCAAAATCAAATCCTGCAAGTTAGTTCATTAGATTTCTCCAAGGCCAGTTGTTTATGTAAGCACTGAATCATTAATATTCAGCTACTTCCATAATTATAAGGCTGTCAGATAAGAAACCTGCTGCCTTGGACAGATAAAGAAACTTGGAGATAGTCACAGATATAAATTCTGATTCAGCTCTACTGTGTTTGGAAAAACCTAGCCTGAAAATGCAGAATCACTTTCAGATGCAAACCAGCAACACAGGAATGAAACAATGAATCCCACATAAATGAAACTTAGACAAGAAAGGGGAAAATAAAATTACTGCAAATTCTTACTGCATTTTGGAAAAAAGAAGTCCAAGAAGTTGAGCTATAGAGTTACGTATAATTCTAAATTTATAAAGGTGGTGAAACCATATTTTCTTCTTTACCAGGAAAGAATTTTCTTTTCTGATGGATCATTATTTAGGCAGCACTTCTCTGAATGATATGGTGAAACTCAAGGTGGGACCAGTATGCTCCTACAGAGTACAATCCAGGATACTTGGCAAAGTTGCTTAAGAGAAGAAAGATAGTTACCACATTCTCTCATGTTTGGTTTTTTTTTTCCTATGTTTCATCATACCTTAACACTTCCCACAACCACTACATAACCATGATATGGTCTACAGTGGACTCCAAGGATTACACTAACTTGGTAGAAGGATCTATCCTCTAAGGGTACAACTTTTTTTTTTTTTTTTCATACTCTACCATAGGTTTCATGATAGCAAAACATTATTAAAGTGAAAGAAAGGGCAGAGAATAAATGTTGAATTTAACCGGACTCCTAGGGCAGGTTTCCTAGCTGGACCTTCTTTTACGGGGTAACTTCTCTTCAACTTTTAAGCATACACAGAATGAAAACACTCATTTCTTGAAGGTGAAGCACTGGACTGACAAGGAAGGGAAATTCTGGCTCATTTGAAAATCCTTCTAGCTAAGGACAGATGCTGACCTGGCAATTAAAGCACCTGTCTTCTTAGAGGAGGACTTTGCTGCCACTGAGTAACTCTTCTGTTTAAAAAAAGCCTAAACACTTACGTGGAACCACATCAGAGGCTCTCCAAGACATCCAAGAGCTGCTCTGTATGACACAGAATCTATGGGAGGTCTCCGAGGTGGCCCCTGGGGATACCCTCCGACACCTAGGACATCCGAAGAGCACTGCAGACCTCGCTTCAAGCACATGAACGAATCTGTACGGAGAGCGTTCCGTTCCTAACAGATAAAACACCCAGTGCCATTTGGGAGGGCTTCGGGGTGCCCGAGACCCCCAGGCAGAGCAGACCAGCCCCAGCCCTGCCCTGTCCTGCTGCAGCACCTACAGGCCAGGGGTGACTTCTCGCCAGCCCCCGAAGTGACGCTGTGGAGTGCGTTTCCAAACACCTGAATCCTCCTCCACAGAGACAGTGGGCTTGTAGACTGGGATTACAACAAACATTTAGTGCCACGTGAGATGCCCTCCTGGCTGATTTCTAAAGACGCACACGTTTTGCCAAGGTCCTGTGTCCCATCTGCCAGCTTCACGTATATCCATAGGATATTAGTCTTTAAGACCGCCAAAGTGGCCTTAGGTCAGTACGTTAAGCCCCTGAATTGCTCCCCAGTGTTTAGACACCGCGTTTGTATCAGAAATAGCGTGGCCAGCAGAAGCAGGGCGGCCATCGTCCCCCCGTACTTGGCACTGGTGAGGCCACACATCCAATACTGCGGCACTGAGGCACACGGTTTAGTGGAAGACTTGGCAATATTAGGTTAACGGTTGGACTTGGTGATCTTAAGGGTCTTTTCCAAACTAAGTGATGCTGTGATTCTGTGATTCTAAGATTTATTTATCTCCACCCTCACGCTTGAGCTCCACCTTTCTCTTGCCTCAGGCCCTGACAGCAAGATGGAGGCCGGTGGGAGGTGGGGTGGTGAGGGGCTGTGGGGTGACCAAAGCTGCAGGTCAAGAGGCTGTCCCCAGGCAGAAGGAGAGAGAGGCGGCTCTCCATGTCAGCCATTTTCCCTGCGGGCCTGAGTTAGGGTTTTTTGTCAATCCCACAGCATTTAACAAGGCTGAGGAGTGACAGCCCTTTTCGCCCCAATCCCCTCAAGCCCTGGCTCGTCCTGGTGGTGTGGTGGCAAAGTCAGAGCGGGCAGAACGTTGCGGGTGGCCATGTCACAAAGGGCTCGTGACAGAGCCACCCAGAACGGGTACAGGACAAGGAGGCAGAGGTTGCCCATGACACGACAGAAGGCAGCTGCTCCTCCTTTGTCTTCCAGAGCTGGAGGCCACAGAAGGACAGAACCAGACCATGGAGCAATCCTGACCTCAGCCGTGCAGCCGGAGATTCTTAACTTTCTTCGAGGACTCTGACACAAGGTTAAGAACTCAAGAGTCTGGCAGAGCCCTGAACAAGGGTTGCCTGTGGTGATAGAGGGTGGCTGCTCCACTGTTTGCTATCCAGTCTTTTTCAGCTGTAGGCCGAGGAAGGTAAAGGTCCAGACCACGGCGCTCTCCTGTCAAACAGCTAGAGATTCGCAAGCTTCTTCTACAAAACTGTCAAAAGGTAAGGAATCAAGAGTGTGGCAGAGTCCTGGGTAGGGGATGCCTGCGGTGATGGTGGGTGGCTGACCCATTGTTTCTTATCCAGCCTTTTAAAGCCACAGGTCTAGACAGGGACAGGACCAGACCATGGTGCAATACGGACCTCAGCCAGACAGGCAGAGATTCGGCACTTTCTACAAGGACCATGACACAAGCCTAAGGACTGAAGAGTCTGTCAGAGCCCTGGGTAGGGGTTGTCCGTGGTGACGAGGGTGTCTGAACTGTTTTTGTTATCCTGCCTTTTACAGCCACAGACCCAGACAAGGAGAGGACCAGACCATGGCAGTGTCCCGTCCTCAGCGACACAGCTAGAGATCAGCCACTTTCTAGAAGGACTTTGACAAATGGTTAGGGACTCCAGAGTCTGTCAGAGCCCTGGGTATGGCATATCTGTGGTGACAGAGGGTGTCTGATGTGTTTTTTGTTATCCTGCCTTTTACAGCCACAGACCCAGACAAGGAGAGGAGGACCAGACCATGGCTTACTCCCGTCCTCAGCAGCACAACTAGGGCTTCTCCACATTCTACATGGATAATGACAAAAGGTTAGGGACGGTATCGGCTTTGTGTGGCAAGGTGTTGGTAGCTGGGGGGTTACAGGGGTGGCTTCTGTGAGAAGCTGCTGGAAGCTTCCCCTGTGTCTGACAGAGCCAATACCAGCCAGTTCTAAGAAGGACCCGCACCAGCCAAGGCCAAGAAAATCAGTGATAATGGTAGTGCTTCTGTGATAACATATTTAAGAAGGAAAAAAAAGTTGCTGGGACAGACAGAAATGGCAGCCAGAGAGAGGAGTGAGAACATGTAAGAGAGACAACCCTGCAGACACCAAGGTCAGTGAAGAAGGGGGAGGAGATGCTCCAGGTGCCAGAGCAGAGATTCCCCTGCAGCCCGTGGGGAAGACCCTGGTGAGGCAGGCTGTCCCCCTGCAGCCCAGGGAGGTCCACTGTGGAGCAGATCTCCACCTGCAGCCGGGGGAGGACCCCACGCCGGAGCAGGTGGGTGCCCAAAGGAGGCTGTGACCCTGTGGGAAGCCTGTACTGGAGCAGGCTTCTGGCAGGACCTGCGGATCTGTGGAGAGAAGAGCCCACGGAGCAGGTTTTCTGGCAGGACTTGTGACCCCTGGGTGATCCATGCCAGAGCAGTGTGCTCCTGAAGGACTGCACACCATGGAAGGGACCAACGCTGGAGCAGTTCGTGAAGAACTGCAGCCTGTGGGAAGGACCCACATTGGAAGAAGTTCATGGAGGACTGTCTCCCATCGGAGGGATCCCATGCTGGAGCAGGGGAAGAATGGGATGAGTCCTGACCCTGAGGAGGATGAAGCAGCAGAGATAATGTGTGATGAACTGAAGGTGAACCCCTTTCCCTCTACCCTTGCACCACTGGGGGGCAGGATAGGTAGAGAGTCTGGGAGTGAAGTTGTGCCTGGGAAGAAGGGAAGGAAGGAGGGAAGGTGTTCTGAGATTTGCTTTTATTTCTCATTACCCTACTCTGGTTGATTAGTAATAAATTGAGTTAATTTTCCCTAAGTTGAGTATGTTTTGCCTGTGATGGTAACTGGTGAGTGATCTCTCCTGTCCTTACCTCGACCCACAAGCCCTTTGATATATTTTCTCTCCCCTGTCCAGGTGAGGAGGGGGGAATGATAGAATGGCTTTGGTGGGCACCTGGCGTTCAGCCAACGTCAACACACCACAGGCACTCAAGAGTCTGGCAGAGCACTGGGTATGGGATATCCGTGGTGACAGAGGGTGTCTGACATGTTTTTTTGTTATCCTGCCTTTTATAGGCACACACCCAGACAAGGAGATGACCAGAACATGGCAGTGTACCATCCTCCGTGACTCAGCCAGGGATTCTCCACATTCTACAAGGATAATGACAGAAGGTTAAGGACTCAAGAGTTTGGCAGAGCCCTGGGTAGGGGATATCCATGATGACAGAGGGTGTCTGGCCTGTTTTTTGTTATCCTGCCATTTACATCCACACACCCAGATGAGGAGAGGACCAGACAATGGCATACTCTTGTCCTAAGTGACACAGATAGGGATTCTCCACATTCTGCATGGACAAGGACACAAGGTGAAGGACTCAGGAGTCTGGCAGAACACTATGTAGGGGATGGCCCTTGTGTCTGATGACTTTTTTTTGCCCTCCCTTTTACATGGTAACGGAAGGTGTCTGACATGTGTTTTGTTATCCTGCCATTTACAGCCACACACCCAGGCAAGGAGAGGACCAGACAGTAGTGTACTCCCCTCCTAAGCGACACAGCCAGGGATTCTCCACATTCTACATGGACAAGGACACAGGGTTTGGGACTCAAGAGTTGGTCAGAACCCTGGGTCAGGTATGTCCGTGGTGACAGATGGTGTCTGACGTGTTTTTCATTATTCTGTCTTTGGCAGGCACACACCCAGACAAGGAGAGGAACAGACCATGGGAGTGTCCCATCCTCAGCAATTCAGCCAGGGCTTCGTCACTTTCTACAAGGACAATGAAACAAGGTTAAGGACTCTGGAGTCTGGCAGAGCCCTGGGTAGGTGTTGTCCATGTTCATAGAGGACGTCTGATGTGTTTTTTGTTATCCTGCCTTTTACAGCCACACACCCAGAAAAGGAGACTATCAGACTATGGCAGTGTCCCATCCTCAGCGACCCAGCCAGGGATTCTCCACATTCTACATGGACAATGACACAAGGTAAAGGACTCAGGAGTCTGGCAGACCCCTGGGTAGGCAATGTCCATGGTGACGGAGGGTGTCTGACGTGTGTTTTGTTATTCTGCCATTCACAGCCACACACCCAGACGTGGAGAGGACCACACCATGGTGTACTCCCGTCCCAAGCAACGCAGTCAGGGATTCTCTGCATTCTACATGTACAAGGACACAAGGTGAAGGGCTCAGGAGTCTGGCAGAGCCCTTGGTAGGGAATGGCCGTGGTGACAGATTGTGTCAGACTTGTTTTTTTTTATCCTGCCTTTTACAGCCCCACACACACAGAAGGAGAGGACCAGAACATGGTAGTGTCCCATTCTCAGCAACACAGCCAGGGATCCTCCACATTCTACATGGAGAATTAGAAAAGGTTAGGGAATCAAAAGACTGTCAGAGCCGTGGGTAGGGGATGGCCCTAGTGATAGAGGGTGTCTGACGACTTTTTTTTGCCCTCCCTTTTACAGCCACACGTGCAGACAAGGAGAGGTCCTAAACATGGCACTGTACTGTCCTCAGCAACACAGCCAGTGCTTCGCCACTTTATACAAGGACTATGACACAAGGTTAGGGACTGAAGAGTCTGGCAGAGCCCTGCGTAGGGGATGTCCATGTTGATGGAGGGTGTCTCATGTGTTTTTTTTTATCCTGCCTTTTACAGCCACATATCCAGACAAGGAGAAGATAAGACCATGGCAGTGTCCCATCCTCTGCCAAACAGCCAGGGCTTCGCCACATTCTGCAAGGATAATGATAGAAAGTTAAGGACTGAAGAGTCTGTCAGAGCCCTGGGTAGGGGATGACTGTGGTGACAGAGCATGTCTTACCTTTTTTTCATTATACTGCCTTTTAACAGCCACAGACCCAGACAAGGAGAGGAACAGACCATGGTGTACTCCCGTCCTCAGTGACGCAGCCAGGGATTCTCCACATTCTACATGGACAGTGACAAATGGTTAGGGACTCAAGAGTCTGGCAGAGCCCTGGGTAGGGGATGTCCGTGGTGGCGGAGCATGTCTGACCTGATTTTTTTTTTCTGCCTTTTACAGCCACAGATCCAGACAAGGAGAAGGCCAGATGATGGAAGTGTCTCTTCCTCAATGACACAGTCAGGGCTTTGTCACTGTCTAAAAGGACAATGACTCAAGGTTAAGGACTGAAGAGACTGGCAAAGCCCTGGATAGCAGTTGGCTATGGTGACATAGTGTGTCTGATCTGGTTTTTATTATCCTGCCTTTTACAGCCACACAGCCAGACAAAGAGAGGTCCAGACCATGGCTTACTCCCTTCCTTAGTGACACAACCAGGGATTCTCCACGTTCTACAAGGACAATGACTAAAGGTTAGGGACTCAGGATTCTGGTAGAGCCCTGGTAGGGGATATCCATGGTGATGGAGTATGTCTGATGTGGGTTTTTTTTATCCTGCTGTTACAGCCACACACCCAGAGAACAAGAGGACAAGAGTGTTGCAGTGTCCCATCCTCTGTGACTCAGACAGAGCTTTGCCACTTTCTACAATGAGAATGACACAAGGTTAGGGATTCAGGAGTCTGGCAGATCCCAGGGTAGGTGATGCCTGTGGTGATGGAGGGTGTCTTACTTGGTTTTTTTATCCTGCCTTTTACAGCCACACACCCAGAGAAGGAGAAGACCAGACCATGGTGCACTCCCATCCTCAGCAAAACAGCCAGGGATTCTACACATAATACAAGGACTTTGACAAATGGTTAGGGACTCAAGAGTCTGTCAGAGCCCTGGGTATGGGATATCCGTGGTGACAGAGGGTGTCTGCTGTGTTTTTTGTTATCCTGCCTTTTACAGCCACACACCCAGACAAGCGGGTGGACGAGACCATGGCAGTGTCCCATCCTCAGCGACACAGCCAGGGATTATCCACATTCTACATGGACATTGACACAAGATTAAGGACTCAAGAGCCCTTGGTTCATGATGTCTGTTGTGATGGAGGGTGTCTGATGTGGTTTTTGTTATCCTGCCTTTTACAGCCACAGACCCGGACAAGGAGAGGTCCAGAACACAGCATACTCCTGTCCCTAGTGACTCAGTCAGGGATTCTCTACATTCTACAAGGACAATGTCAAAAGGTTAGGGACTGAAGAGTCTGGCAGAGCCCTGGGTAGGGGATGTCTGTGGTGACAGTGTGTCTGATGTTTTTTGTCATCCTGCCTTTTACAGCCACACAAAAATACAAGGAGAGGACCAGACCATAGCAATTTCCCATCCTCAGCGACATAGCTGGAGATTTGCCACTTTCTACAAGGATAATGACACAAGGTTAAGGACTCAAGAGCTTGGCAGTGTCCTGCATACAGGATGCCCATGGTGATGTAAGGTATCTGCCCCTTTTTTTGTTATCCTTCTTTTCAGTCCTGCATGCCCAGACAGGATAGGACCAGATTGTCAAGCACTCCCATCCTCATCTAGACAGACAGAGATTTGAGAGTTTCTGCAAGGACTCTTATACAAATTTGAGGCATCAAGAGTTTGGCAGAGCCCTGGGCATGGGATTTCATCGTGATGGATTTTGGCTGCCCTGTTGTTTGTTATTCTTGTTTTTCCACGTGCAGTCCCAGAGAAGGAGACGACCAGAGCATGTAACAGTCCCATCCTCAGGCACACAGCCATGGCTTTGCAACTTTCCATAGCAACACTGACACAAAGTTAAGGAATCAATAGTCCGGTAGAGCCATTCAGAGGAGACGGCTGTATGATGGAGTGTGGCTGCCCTGTTGTTTGTTATCTTGCCTTTTGCAGTTACAGGCCCAGATAGCGGCAGGAGCACACTGCAGCACTTCTCTGTGCTTTGCCTGTGTAGCTGCTCTGCCAGAGGTTTCTGTCTGTTTCCACAAAGACTTTCACATATGTGCTTCCTTTCCACATATGGAAGCACACACAGTCCTATGCTGTTGGTCCCCCAGGCAGCTGGAGGCTCTCATAACTGTGGGCAAGGGGAGCTTCACACCACCCGCCTCTATGTCTGACACGTACCTTGAAATAAAATTTTCTGATTAATGAGCAATTGGCCCATTCTTCTGGTTAGTCTTTTGTGGGAAGCTTTCTGGGCTTTTCCTTATTGTCTGTGTTACATTTATTTCATAGATCTTTATATATGTGTAGAGATCTAGATGTATTTATATTTATATATATATAAAGTATGTCTTCATCTTCCTTATGTGAAGGAAGTGGAGGGGACAGTCAGAGGCTGCTCTGAGTTCATGTGGGTATGATGGTTTCAAAACATGAAACTCAGCCCATCCCAGAGCAGTATGAAAACACCTGGGTTGTGAGCCATGAGCCACATCTTTGTTCAGTGGGATGAGGCAGGACGCAGAGGTCAGCCTGTGGTACAGGGTCTCCATGCAGACCTCACCATGCAGTCATTTTTTATCAAGTGTATAACTGGGATGGTTTGTGCTCTGCCTCTGGGAATTTTCACCTGAGGTCATTAAAGGAAAATTCTTACTATATATATGCCAAATCACCTTCTTGTAGACTCTTAACCTCTGCTGCTGTGATATCTTTTCAGGTTAAGTAGAAAAAGATACCAGGTAGCATTTAAACCTTTCAGAAAATATAGCTGGAAAGCAAAGCAGTCACAAAAAGCCATTTTGCTGAAATTCCTTTCTCTAAGTCTTATGTGATCATGCTGGTATATTCATTAGTTTGACAAAATCAGAGTATTACATATGCATTCATTACCTAAAGCAACTCTCAGTTTCAGCAGTTTCAGCAGTTTCACTGTTTCCTTGTATTCACACCAATGTACTAGATGAAGTTATGTTTGTATCTCATGCATGATCTATTGGCCTTTTTCACATTTTAAGCATAGTAAGCACTCTTCCATCAGAAGAACACTTGCTAAATCAATGGGAACTTTTGTTCAATGAGTAATGGTCTTCAAAAATGTAAATCAGGTGATGCTACAGAAGGAACTGAATATAAATTGAAAACAATGTTCGGTGGAAAATGACGTACCCTCATATAGTACGTTTGGCTTTGTGATGATACCTCTCTAAGGCATTATTTAGAGGTATACAACAGAAAGCTCAGGCAGAACAAGGCAATATTATGCAGGTAGTCTGTAAGGATTGAAACTGTTTTGTTTAGTAGGGGACAGGAAAGACCTGACAAAGCAGAGTTACAAAAAAGGTAGACTAAGCCCTTCTTCTATGAGAACAAAATAATGCTCTCTGAAACTAGATAAAAATACAGAAGGAGTTATCTCATTAGGTGGTGCACAGCCTATAGAATGAATTGACACTGAATGTTATTAAGATTTAGATGAGCAACACTGGGAATGTATTTTTGGCTAAGCGTGTGTATAGCAGAATTCCCACAGGTTAATAGAAGAATAGAGATTAATAGTGAAGAGATTATACATATATTTTACATCTGCGTAGCTTTGAGGTATTCTTATAAATATCAATAAAAATATCCCTTGCTGTAGTGGTGGCAGGTGCTGATCAACTGTTCAGGCAGCATGTGCTGCTTAAATCTTTGATGCTGTTCTCCAGCAGTAAAACACCCTAGGTGATCGGCTGTCCCCATCGCTGTTCCGCCCTCACAATTGTTTTCCCTGCCTCTATCGGCAAATGTGGAGCATAACACTAATCAAATGCTCATTCTCTTAAGGTTGTCATAAAAATTTTCCTCTGTAGTATTTCTTGTGCCACCTCAGGCACATTATATGAAACACTGCAGGAGAGAGGATAAGGACCTGACCGAACAACTCATTTGAATTATGCAGCAATTCTTGTATGAGTTTTTATTCATTAGCATGTTTTCCCTCCTTCCCTCAACCCTAGCCTTCAAAAACATACAACTGCAACTCATCTGGTGGTGCTCAGTCACAACTAAAAAGTGAATAACCCCCAGAAAGGAGTTAAGTGATTAATAAACCCTTAGAAAGCAGAACAGCTAGACAAATCAAGGGCAGTGGCAGAGCAAATCCAGCGCCAGCCACATGCTTATTAAAGCAATGGGGCATATTCAAATTTTTTATAATGTTTACAGCAAGAAGTTCAGTGCAAGTGGAGGAAAGCTCTGTGTCTCGGTTTTTGTAAGAGTGAACAACTTAGTACTGAGATCTGAGCTCTGTTAAATAATTCCTCCTGAGCTCACCACTGCTTGCCCGTTGGCTTTCAGTGACAGATGAGTCAAAGAGCAGACCTCTAAGCCATAGGGGCTTTCCACAGAGGCTTGAAAGTTTTAAAACACAGCACAAGAAGCTGTGGAAGTGCTTAAACCAGAAGGTATCATTCAGCACAAGATCACTGCCTCGTGATTTCATTTGGAGCGTGGATACTCACGGAAGATCCAAAAACTTGAGCCAGAGAGGTGGAGAGTGAAAAGCTCAAAAGTAATTTTTGCACAGCTCCACCAAAGCACTGAAGAAGCTGATACCTATTTTTGATGAAACTTTTCTAAACTTCCCACCCTTCCAAACGTCACACAATGTGGGTTTAGTTTTTTGTTTTGTTTTGTTTTGTTTTCTCTTAACCAAATGAACTTGCTTGCCATGGGGACAACTCCTGCTTCCTCACTGCCTCCAAGCTCTCATAATTCCTGTGCAGCACACAGTTAACCTGTGCCTTTAAAAACGGCGATCAGAATAAGATCAGTGTATCTTTAATGCAGTAATAATACATGCCAAGCACTACAAATTCTCTATGCTTGCCCACAGACTTCTCTTATTACAAACCCACAAGTACTGTTTTCCTAAAAGCACCTTTCAAGTAATCTGCCTTTTACTGAAATGTGACTGCTACTGTGTACTATTTTAAAAATGGCTTGACAGAATTGCTAATGTTCTCATTCCTTCAGGATATTTCCTAATACTTGTAGCCTTTTCATGTTTCTAATTAGGCCAGTAATGGTCCCTGAAGTTAAACCAATTAAAATTATTTACTGTGACACATAGTGTGGAGATAATTATCTGATATCTGAATCCAACTTCTGCTTACTTCGCAACATTACTTAATAGAAAACAGGGAAACTGATGCCCGTGCTTTCATTTTACTTGTCTACCAAATGTGTTTGCCCTATAGCAAACTGTTTAAATAAAGCATTAAAATCTTTGCGGTGCTAATCAAAATGTTTAAAATCCACTCACACTTCCTTTATAGTTCTGAGAAGCATATAAAACTCTTACACATTACCTTTTACATTATAGTTGCTGACCAATGTAGTATTATACTCACATTGTACATAGATAATGCAGCTTATGCAGTTTCTAAAAACATTTCCAGCCTTTTTGTTTCTCTTGAAAATGTGCACGCAAGAGAATAAAGACTTGAAATTTTTAAGCTTATGAACACAGTAAGGTTATTTTTTTTTCAATAAAAATGTTTAGTCTCCTGATATGATTTAGGTTACATGTCACATTTCCCTTAGCTGAGTTTTTCTGGGAAATGGAGGGATTGAGAGGATTTTCAGACGTACCACGTTCCATAATTAAGCGTTTTAAATTTAGCCAAAGTTCACTTGGAGCTTACTAATTTCAAAACCTCATGGGAGAGGGGGAAAAATACATGACAAAAGGAAGTAAAATATTTCACAAGGTAGATAGTGTTTTTCACTAAAATAACCATTACCAGAGCATCCCCTCAAAAAAAAAATAAAAAATCCTCTACACCACAAATTCTGCATTTGGAACCAATATTTGGCCTGTTTGCAAAGTGAAACTGGTTGAAGTCTTCACACAGGAACTTGAACCAGTAAAAGAATTTCTATTTTTGCTGAAATCTGTCAAATGCTACAAATTGCAATAATCTAGAAAGGTGTTCAGCAAACTACAGGGACACGCCAAGACTACTTCCACACGACAGGATATCACTCCCATAGCACAGACAGTGGGTAGATGCCGTGTTTGCTTTGCCAAATTCTCTGAGCTTTGTGGCCAACCTGAAACCTAAATGGAGTGTTTATGGGTTTGTCTAATTCAAATTTAACGTTGCATTTTTGCACTTCTCTGGTAACTGAAAATGTATACATGAACTTAGTGCACAAGAAATTTGCTCTACTTACAGGCTGGGAGAATCAAGCCTGCAGAAACACATGCAAAACAGGCAGCAGCACAGCTTGTTCCCCCTCCCTGCTCCAGGGATGTGACTTTTGGGGGATGAAGGTAGATCAGCATTTCGTGCTCAGCGGATGACTGTGAAAAGTTGGCTGGGCTGGCTCTACCTCCCTGCTTCGTGATTTTTCACATCTGGCCTATAAATCTATAGCTTAACATTTGAGGCATTATCAGCTAGATTGTGATTTGTGATTTGTGTATGATGCACAGGAGGAAATGTTATTGAGTCACAAAACTTTTTCTTTTGTTCCAGATTTTAGTTCATTGAACATACAGAAAAATATGAGGAAAATACGTTTGGGGCACCCCAACTCTGCCCCATTCTCAAATATTTCAAAGCAATGATTTAAATTGAAATATATAATGAATAAACATATTCCTACACCATCATTATCTAATCCCTTCTACTTTCTTCAATTTTGCATACATCGCAGTCTTTAATGTGCCATTAAGTTGCACTTAAATGAACAAAGCAGTTACAGACATTGTTAGACATCGTTCTTATGGGGACATAATTTCATATTTTGGGAAAGTTCTCAGTCCTGATAATGGGGATTGAGTTAACTCGTGGACAGTAACTACTCTATACATCTTAATTTACTTAATTTTTCTTTCACCCTCTTGTCATTGCTAACTAATTCAGATACTTACATTCTTTTATCTTACTGATCACCAAAGCTAATTAATTCTTGTCTGCTCATGGTGCTATTGAGAGCAAGGGAATGTGCGCCAGTTCCTGTCACCAAGGAGTTAAAAACTCCTCAGCCTTCACTCTGGAAGGTTTGCTCCTATGCCCTTTTAGACAATGACAAGCTGTTAAGTGTAAAACTAATTAACATTTCAAAAACTAGTGTTAATCAGTAGTACTCAGATTCATTGGAAGCCCTGTTCTGTCGAGTTTTTCCACTTGTTCTTTTAATACCATAATTTCCAAATTATTGTGCTAATTTTAGCTGTTGTTTACTGGATTGAGAACACAGTGAAACATTACAAGACTGAAGTCGCTAGAAATATATCACTGGTATGTTTTTTAATATCTCCCCTAAAATCTGGTCTTTATTCTGCTGTTCCTCCTCCTTCCCTCCCCCATCATTCTGTTGAGTGGCAGAGCTGATTCTCAGTCGTTTTTATTCTTGTACTAAGGGACACATTATATTTAAGATAACAACTGATCACCACGGCCTATCAGGAGAATGCTGGTGAAATTTAAATTAGGCTCCTCCTAAAGATCTGTCCATGTGATTTTATTTTTTTTTTATGTTGAAAATAATAAAAAAGTTTATTTGCTATGTTTGCAATTTTGATTTTGAAAGCAGAATGATCATCATAATTTCACCATACAGAAATTAAGGAAAAAGTTCTGGTTTAAAAAAACTGGATTGTTTGGGCCTACTGTTGAATGAAAGTTTTAATATGTATTTGGACATAATCTAGATGCTGAAGCACTTTAGCTTGTGCTGAAAAAGATCATAATGGAGAGCTATCAATGATTTATAAATGCAAAACTGTGTTTGCATGATCAAGATGATAATGGCAGACAGCTAGATATTAGTGGAAAAATGAAGAAAAGGGTGAAGGGGATGCTAGCAAAGTCTTCAAACCTGTGCGTGGATGATCCATCTTTGCATTACTAGAGCCAAAAGAGGAAGTGACAACACAGCTGACTTATGTGGTCTGCTTTCACTAGCTTCAGGTTAGAAAGAGTGGAATGCGTACTTGCTGTGTTGCTCTGGATGAAAAATTACTGTGAGGAAAGGGTCTTATATTTTCTCATATTTCAGTAATTCACAGCTGAAACTTGAAAAGTGATGATCAATTTCGTCTAAAGTGTTGTTGCTATCAACTGGGTAATAAACGGAATCCTGAAGTTTACAACGAATGTAAGCAAGGTTTAAAGCAATAGGACTGAGATAGCTTTGAGGGCAGAATGAAGTTGTTAAATTAACTAAAATTCAGTTTTACCAAGATACAGATGTAGCCAGCTGCATCCTTAAGAGGAACATGCCCCTCCAGCCCCAGCTATTGGATTCATTCACTGAAGTGGTAGAACTTCCACAGCCCCATGTAGGAAACAGATTTAATTTATGTGCAGAGTAGTGGAGCAAGCCTCCTACTTCGGATGTTATACACCAAGGCAGACATAATGGACAGGCGTGATTAGCAGAACCTTAGAATTTGATAGGGGTGGGTAGTTATCTGCTGTAAAGCCAAGGACCATATTGGACAATGCCATCCTAGGGGAGTCCCAGTGCTTTTTTAACTGTTTCTGAGGTACTCATGGGCAGAGAACTTAAGCTCAGTGTAGGAGTGGAAGAGCTCCATAAGTATTATGTGGGACCAGGGATGACCTTACACGCCTGCAACACAACTGTCATTGTTGCCTGGGGCCAGGAGGGAGATCGTGGAGAGAAGAGTAACCTTGGATAACATGCTCATCATGCTGGCTTAAAGGTAGCCTAGCGATATTCTTTGTTCTTCTAAATGCTGGGGTCCACCTCAGACATAATCATGTCATTCACATCTTTCCCATTAGTCTTACAGTCGTAATCTTAAGCCTTTTAAACTTAGATCTTTAATTTCTATTGCATCCTATCTGCATAATGGTCCATGAAAGAGATGTTACTGCACAGGCAGTAGGCCTAAAGGGAGACTGGTATTTATGTGGACATCTGATGAAAAATAAGTCATGCTCACTGAACTTGGTTTGACTATTCAGTTTTAATTTGGAAGCTGTATAATATATTGAGCTCTGGCATATCACTGATTCAAGTATATCACAAGGCAGCCTCTCAGTGTTCTTGTGGGATCATTGACGTAACATTCTGTAAAAGTATAGGTCAGTATATTGTATTTCAATATCCACTTTTTTGTCTACTACTTGGTATTAAAACACATTTCTCAAAGGAAGTAATGGCATTATACCCAGCCCTAAATTATTTTTCTAAACCTAAAGAAAACCCATCACTAGTCAATAACAGATGTTGCACTTTAAGACAAGTTCATAGTCTCTGCTTGAGTAGAATAGATACACCCCACTTCCAGGACCTGAACCCTCTGATAACTTTGTCTTCTCTACAGGTATTAGTTTCAATATAACTTGTTTTAGTCCTATAAAATTTATTTAGTCAAAGGATCTACAAGCACTAGTGAAAACTTCTGTTTTGCCATCATAATCATAATTTGATCAAACTGAGTTTATCCCTTCAACTTCAGCTAACCTGAAGCAGAACTGTTTGAGGAATTTAGTATAAAATTCAGGTGGTGAGGAATCTTACTAAGGCTGTTTTCTCACTAAGCTTATTGCAATGACGTTTTCAAACTTCAGATTCTTTTGCAGTTCCAGTGGAACTGTGCTTTAATTTTATTCTAAATGCACATCCAGGTGATTGTGGGTGTTGTGCTTATGTTTGCCAAAACAGGACCTTAAAGAAATACACATGTGTAGTTGTAATATCTGCTCAGTAACAATCAAGGTTTTACCAAAGTTCTTATTCAGGGAAGTGTATATAAAACTATTCCTTGAATACATGGAAGTTTAGTACTGGGGATTAGTTCCGGGACATTTACCTTTTAATTTGTTCTACAAAAAAATGAAGTATCAGAGATATTTTTCCCCAATCAACATGTTTTGAATGGATTAGGTGGAGTGATTTTTTGCTGCATCTGAAAACAATTGTCCCTTGCATGTCTGTCTTCACCCTTTTCTGCCCTGAAGTACAAGCATGACCCATGAAGCCTGAGGCAAATGTAAAGAAAAGGGGCAGTGTTGTGTGGGCACCTTAAATGATGGTGCAGAAATCTCTTTTCAGTGGATTGGAGTCCAATTCTGCCTGACAGAGATGCAAAAATATTTCAAATGAAAGAATCATATTAGTTTTGCTCTTTTCCATCTGTTTTTCTTTCATATGACAAAGTCTAAGCTCAGATATTACAATTTTCAGGAACATTCCATGTTATACCAGAATCACAAAGGTCAGAACAACAAATTATTTACCTAAATTTTCCATATATTGGCAACTACTTGGATGAAAATTGACCTTCATTCTTGGTCCTTTGGAAAGCTGTAGGACACTGGAACTAAGAAAACAATCTAAAAAATATTGCTGGTCTGGAATCTTGAATTTGATGTTAAAGGTACTTTTAGAGGATGGCAAATATCTGCAGAGTGTCTGTAGGCAAAACCATAGTAATTATAAGCCCAATATCTATCAATGAGGTCTTCAAGTTCAACCATATGTTTATCAAAATGTCATTTTTTATGAATTTCACCAAACATTGCAAACAACAGGCCTTTGAAAGAAAACATGTAAAAGAGAGAAACAAAAACCCCCTTCTTGTTGCTAGAAACTTTCGGTTCTCTACTAAGCCCACATTCACAGGATCAGCCCAGCAGTATGCATATACAGCAAGGGGGGGCTTTCTCCATGATAAAGCCCCTGTACTCCAAGCACAACTGCCATTCTTTCAGCCCCACTACTACAACATGGTTTTCTGCAGAGATTTCCAAATCCAGCAAGTGTCCTTCTAACAAAGAGGCACTGAAGTATTTTGCACAAATAAAAAAAAAGTTCATGAATACAATAGTTCATTATACACGAGCTCCTTTGGACTTATCCTCACTCTAAATATAGCTGTGGCGTGTCAGATTTTAATTCCCAGGACGCAGCGCTGCACAGAGCTTGGTGAATAAGTGGCATGGATTTGCTGAAAACACTTCAAGATGCCCACACTTGTGCATCCACAGGAACAAGAGAGGCCAGAGAGGCTGTTCATGCTGTTTGAGGGGAAAGCAATACTTTTTTTCTCTGCAGCTGTAGGTGCACTTCAATGCCATTAAAACCATGATTATTTATACTATGGGAGCGTTCATGACCTCTGCAGGCAGTTTAAACTTTTAGGTTTATCCTTTCTTTTTTTCCCAACAAAGTTCTTACAGTCATAATTTTTCCTCAGTGAGTTTCTTGGAGAAAAACATAATACTTTTATGTGTGTTATGGGGATGAGGTGAAGTACATGTCAGCAATTTTGTGCAGATAATTGATCTTATTATGCTTTGCAAGTGAAAATCCATACATCTGTCATTTTCACTGAGAAATGTTTCATTAATGGTGATACAGTAAACCACTGTATCATGAAGTTTTTGCTAGGCACCATTTTTTTAAAGAAGAATTCCATGAAGTGTGTTGACAGCTTCATTTATCCATTTTTATCCTGTCTTTACACGCCAGATGGAAAGGGCATAATCCTTCCTGGTGCCCAAGCCAACCTGTTCACTCAAAGAAGTTGAACAAAATCCTCTTGCAGGTGGGTGAGATCCAGGTTCCCCAGACTCCTGATCCTCTCTCCTGAGCTCTCGAAAGATGATACTGTTGTATCACATTGCAGATGTTAGACCTCAGTAATTAAACCGATATCTATGTCTTGCTTGGTGAACCTGAAATATTTATGTTCATAAACTTCAGTGGGTATTTTTACAAGCTCCAAACCTCTCTGGCAGGTCCTGAGGTTTTGCTACCCACTTGGCACTGCACCTCCTTCTCCTGGAGCCTGTGTTGCAGCCTCATCCATGTTGCACACTCCCCTTCTACCTGCTTCGGCATCTGAGCCAACCACTCTGGGTACCCACGGGGTGAATTCGGCAGCTCTGCAGCCCAGATGCTGAGCCATAGCGTGTAATTTTCCAGAAGCAGCATCTGGGTGTTTGATTGGCTTTTTATCAGGCTTAAGCTGGCTGTCGTGGTAGCTGTAGAAAGTCTGCAAGGCTGGCAAAGGAGTAGTGTATTGGTCTGGTGGTCTATCTAGCGCTTGTGAATGTATTTTTCTTATTCATTCACATTTAATTGTCATCAATTTATCCCCACTACGTGTCTGAATAAAGGCCCTGAGAAAATATTCCTCTGAGATCTTTGTACGATACAGGACCCTTACCATCATGTTTCTTCCCATGGTCCCTCTGCACGTTCTCTGTGTTTACCCTTGCTAGCCTTCCTCTTGCACTTATGGTTCTGTTCTCTTGCAAAACCATAATAAAATTATTTTGTGGTTAGCATACATGTTCATAAGACATTTCTCTGCGATAAAAGGCCTCCTGCTTCTTTCAGTTTCAGGGTCTAATTTTAGCCCCAGACCATCACAATCTAGTTCATATCTCATTCTATATTCATAGTTTGATTCAAAGAACAAGATTGTTATAGCCAAACTGGTAAGGGTTTTGTCTTTTAATCAGAATATTAAGACAGCATGGATTTCTGTTTTTAATATAGCTCTCAGGAAATCAGAAATACCTATTTACTTTATGGCCTCTCCAAAACAAGATCTTATGAAGCAGGTTGGAAAAGTTTTCTTTTAATACTTATTATTCTCTGTCTTAAATTAATTTCTCCTCCATGCTGTCCTCCATTAACCCCCAGGAATAAAACTTTATGTTTATCTCTCTAATGTCCTCATGTTGACAAAGTTTTATATTCCTTCTGTCTTTTGCACAATTCTTTTTGTGTTATTAGTGAGTATAATAAATAGGAATAAACGATGTTCCTGGTGAAGTCTTACAATGGAAAATGATAACATCTTTAAGCAGTACTTAAATTTGGATGGAGTAAAGCAGCAGATTATTCTGCAACTAGATGGGGGATTTTTTTCAGCCTCTCCTTTCTGATGTGAGCACAAAAAAAGAATGTAAATAGGCTGGATGTCCTTGCTATGCAAAATACAACTCCCTATATGGTGAGATATGTGACACCTATCTCACAGACAGGAGCTTACAATCCTGTTCATTAATTTTATCACTAACATAAACTTTTAATATGCATATGATCAGTATATGGGACTTCCAGGGCAGCTTAAAATGACTGTAACCTGTAATTACTGCTCCTGTACTTGATTATAATAATCTGATTGCAATTATTCAGTGATTTTAATACAAGCCCCAAGCTACATAACAATAATTCAAGTGCAGTGATTGGGAACATGTTTCTGTTTGGCTGTGAAATGATGTTTTAATCCACACTGATTCAGGGATCTGGCTATAGTTCTATTCATGTAATTAAGGCACATTTATACAGTCAAGTAGAATAACTTTAGTTTGAAGTGAATTTAATTGATGCAAAGACTCTATATAAGTCAAAATGGATCATAAGCATGAATTCCTTAGATAGAAATAATAAAGCAAAGATAGCAGTACTTGGCTGGTTTGGCCATTACAACGAGCTGGCTAATTTTTAGATAAAAATGAACAAGCGCATGGGAAGATGGGAGGAACCTGCTCATAGCAGTGCTGCAAGATGCATTTTAGTTGAGGTCCAGAATTATTACTGAAAGTTTTATCATCTCCATGCTTTTAACTTGGACCTGAGCTTAAGCCCATGATCAGAAGCAGGACTTTAAAATACTCCTGTAAATGCTTTATTCTTATGAAAATTTTAAGTGAGCCTAAGTTTTAAATGAGAGTAAGCTCTGAAGGCTATCTTGTTCACTGTCTCCTAGACCTTCATTTAAAAACCACACTTGGTAAAAAAGAGTTGCAAACAGCAAAATCAAGGTCTCTAAAAAGTGTATTTTGAGGACTTATATCAAGACTATTCTCAAGCAACAGAAATGTCTTTGCAAGTAGAAGATTGCACTAATTTTTAAAATCTCCTTTCTGAAGACAACAAAGAAGATGCTATGGAAATGCAAATGCTCCATGAGCAGATTCATTAAATGAATTTTACTTTAATATATAATATAAAAATTACATTTTTTTCTTTATAAAAAGCATATTTACTTAATAAGCCAGTGCTTCTTAAAAGTATTTGGATTCTTGTTTGGACCAAAGAGGAAAGCAAATGATTTAATTACAATACTTTTCTTGTTAGTTTTTTCATTTCTCACCTGAACTGAAAAACTTTATTGTCCCACAAGAGAAGAATTAAAAACAAGCTCATCCATGAACATTTATGGTTGTATGAGGATCACACTCACGTTTTACTCAGCGACTTCCTAAGTTTTCTGTATCTGTAATGGTACTCGGGAATGAAAACATTTTAAAAAAGGATCACAAACAAAACAAACAAACCAAAACCTGAAAGCAATTTTAAAAATTGCACTAACATCATATCATCGAGGTCTTATATCAAGCTATTTATTTGGGAAAAAATGTTTTTCTTCTCCCATTACTATTATCATACTCCTAAAGAAGCTTATCTTTTCTCTTATTGATATTGATCCTAAATACGTAATTTACTGATTAACTCTGAATTAAGTGTTGCTAATAAATCAATAAAACACTTTGATCCTGATTTGGTTTAAACTGTGTGAACTGAGCTTTTTTAGCCTGTGACATCTGACAATAAGAGACAAAAAAAATAGTATGCATTTCAGATAGATAGACAGTAATTTCTGAAGTTGATCAAATTCTTAAACCAGGTTTTAGGTACTTCCAAACCCATGATACTGTCCTAAGACTGGTTTGATATCTGATCTCCTGCTCCATGAGAAAACACTGCTGTGGTGAAATACCTGGTTTTGCAATGGACCTTACACAGAATAAAATTAAAGGTATTTTTAATTTTTATTAAAAAATAAGTTTGTCATTGTTATGAATACTACAGAAGGCAGGAAAAGTGTCTGGTTCCATACCTAATCAATCAATTTTAGTCTTCTCATTGTTGGTACTGTAACACAAAAATTCTGGAGAGGTTTCATTAATAGTGAACAGATGCTGAAAACCATTTGATGTACACATAGGTATAATGGCCACTCTCACCAGGGCACAATAGCAAAAAATTATCTGTTACCAGTATGTGGAATATCTACTAGTGCTTCTTGCTCAGAGGCAGACAAATCATCCCTAACAAACAAGTTATACCTACTTACACTAACAACAAATATTGTGTCATTGTAATAAAAAAAAGTCTTTAAAACTTGACAGACAGGATATACCAAAAGTTAAAGAATGAATGAGAGTGTAGCTACATCTGCTTCACGAATTCCTTGTTCTAAAAATGTTCATCAAATCTAATTAATTGTTTTATATTTTCAAATAGTCCAAAAATAAAATGGGCTCCAATACTGAACTTTGAATAGCCTATGAGAGGCAAATATGGTATCATTTAATTTTTGTGTTTTTTTCTTGGCAAATGTTACAGAAGTTTGAGAATTTTTAATTATTTTATTTTATTTTAGTTTAGTTTAGTTTTTATTGTTTTTTATTTTTTATAAGCGCTGCTGTGTTTTCTCTCCTCCATGTTCATGTTTTTGGGTTTGCTTTTTTTTTTCTTCTGATAGCATTGATTCTGTGGGAGTAGACTTGAAAAATCAGCACAGGGAAATAACGTGGCTGCAGCGCTGGGGTTGACTATATCACAGCTTGAGGCTCTTCCACAAACCATCTGTGTCAGAGCAGGCTTGCATCTCGATGACTGATGCGGTAAGAAATCTTTGCCACCCCTTGCCACACGGTTAAGACAATGTGGCTAAAGTTTCTCTACAGACTGAGCTGATGGTGTTTTGACATCTGCTTCTATGAATTTCGATATCCTTTTCATTCATGCTGAACACCAACAGATTTAAAAAATACTGTCCCTGCCTCTAAGCATTTAAAATCAGCACTTAATTGGTGTCAAGGCAAGTATTTTCATCAATATATGCTCATTCATTTGTAAAAAGCATGCTCTTTAAATATTTTGGCAAAAAAATTCCAAACATTTAATAATTTTCATGACAGTAACCAAGCAAATGTGAAGAAAAACCCATGAATGAACCACAAACTGAACATGGTTTCATTTGTGGAAACTGCAGAGATCTCTGCTGGAATCCCCTACTCCTCCAGCGTGTCTCTATCTTCAGTGGTGGCAATGGCACATCCAGGTCTAAAAATGGAGTTAAGAATCTGTCCACCATTTGTGTGGATGTTCTCAAGGACATTATTAATACTGCCTACGTTCCAAAGTACATTTCATGACACAGTATGATTTATTTGGACACTGAATCTTCACTTAGAACTTTTCCTGATGTATCAAGTACAGGTTACCAGTAAGAAACCTATTTTAGCAATATTTTAAGGGCCTAAGTTACTGCATTTCTAACATGAATTGCTGTTTTGATTGTGTAAAACACGTAGACATATGCAACTATAAAAACAAGAAATAAACAAAACCTATAACAGACACACTTTTCTAACAGGAAAATAGAGGAATTTAAAAAAAAAATAAATTCCTCTGTCCTGTCTTAGTTCGTGATGGTATCTTTTGTTGCAAGCTCAGTAAGTATCTAGTTCTGTTTAGATTACTGACAGGGCAAAGGTTTGAACTCAACTTCAAAATATTTGTCAACCCTGACTGTCTACTCAGTAATGATCACAGAAGTGTGAACTGATAACAGGGTGTTATCCAAGAAGAGGTCCTGTACTAAGAATCACTAATTAAGGACTTGAAAAGTATTATGCTTTTTTTCATTTATTAACTAAGGTTGTGTGATGTGGGAAACAACTTTTCCAAATCTTTTTAGAACTAATGAGCACATTTCAAGAGATTACTACCTTGTCCTCAACTTAACCAACTTCGCAACCACTGCTCCAAGGGAATCACATGAGTACTTGACCTCTGTAAGATTTTAAGAAGAAAAACAAACTTTATAAAACTTAATCACATTAGTTAAAGCTGTAAGGATGTTTTAATGCCCCTCCTAAGCCACCCAGTTCCATTACCTGAAACCCATCAACATAATCCTTCCTTAGGAAGAAAAGAATGAATCAAATTGAAAAGATTTGTAATTGAATTATCCTCAGTCTCAGGGCAATTAGAACCATTTTTTATTGGAACACCTAGATATAACCTTGACTGCTTCTAATTAGTCCATCAACTCAGATAATAAGAAAATGCAGGAACGATTTTACAGTGTTGTAAAAATTGAAATGAGTTCAATATTGTTGCATGTGTGTTGTAGGAAGGCATAGTGGGAGAACACAAATCAAATGGAGTGTAAAACTGATACAAAATAAGTCCTTTAAGGAGTACTAGGGAGCTTTTGTTCCTATAAGTAGTTACATATTCACTGTTTTAATTAGGCACTTCTTTTTGCAATTTACCATGATTTATTTTCAGATCATGTTTCTTATGTCAATAAACTGTTACAAAAATTATTATTGGAAAAGCTTAAAAATACTAATTTTGCAAAAGTTCTGAATTATAAGCCTGCTAAAATAATATTTTCCTGTAGTTTTGTTTACTGTCAGTTTTTATGGAACTTTCAATTGCACATATGAGAGGCAAAGGCAAATGCAGCAGCAGTACACAGTTCACTACAGCAGCAAGTAAATACAATAAGATAAAATCCTGCATTTTCTGTTCCACCTTCTTCTTATGTTTAGAATGCCAAATTTTCTCTTGCAGTTTTATTCTATTGTTTTCATATCAGAAAAACACGCTGACTTCAGAAGATGAGGTGCTATGGAATTACATTTTCATGGAGCTGTTTCTGTATCTCTTGTTATTTGAGTGTGGGTGGTTATTTTCATGCTTTTCTGTGATTATAGCTCTAAAGTATGGGAAACTCTTCAAAAAGCAGATCTTCCATATCTTTGCATTTGCTTTGCTGTTAATTTAATGTAAAAAAGTCTCTTGGACAGAAAAAAAAAATCATTAGCTGTCACAGAGGAGTGGAGTAGTATAATGTGTTGTCCCTAATGACAACGTGCATTTAAATGTGTTGAAACATACCTACTCCTTCAAATGAGAATTCTTACCCTGAGCATAAATGAAATTTTTATAGTCAAGTTCGAACTTAAACTTAACATTTTCACACAATCTTTTTAAAATTTATTTTAAGCTACTTAAAGTACATTCACAGCAGGAAAGAATGCTGGAAGTTGTACTGCTACTTACCTTTTCCGTGGAGACCCATCTCATCTTCTTTGTAACCATAATGGGCTGTGGCCACAGTGGAACCCAGAACAAAAAAAAGAGCTGTGAATTCTCAGCTCCACTGGGAATAAACATTGGAGCTTTCCTTCCCAGTGCAGCAAATTTCATCCTTTTCACCACAAATCCTGCCATGTGCAGCGGCTGGGCAGCTATTTGGGTCATATGATCGTTCAAACTATCAGCCTTTTTATTTTAACAATGACATTTTTTAGGTCAAACCTTTCAAATGTATCAAAATGACTTATAGACCCAAATCACACTATTGATCAGAATGAGCCTTCAAAGTTAGCAGTAGCTTACAAAATGTTACCTGTACTCTCCTAGGTTGCAGAAAAAAGTTCAATACGTGATGTTTGGGAGATGGGGAGTGTGCTCTATGGACACATGATGAGCTTTTTCAGCAGTGGAAAAATAACTGAATTATGGAAATTTGTCAGAACTAATTAGCAATGCCACCTCTGCACTACTTCCGTTACTAGATGAGGTATTAGTATCTTGTGTTATGTGGAATAACCTTGAAAACCCTTAAAGTCCCAAATAGGTAAAAGAATTCAAATTATGGTAACTTTTGAAAAGTCCCATGTTTATTGATTCAAATGCAATGATTCAAGAAGCTTGATTTTATTTGTTTGTTTGTTTGTTTATTGTAATACTGCACTACTATATGGACTTCCCTACTGGATATCTATATTGCACATGGACAAGACAGTAGGAATATATTAAGACTATATGATCTATTGCTTTTTTCTTTGACCTTCTTGCAGTGGAACAATACATTAAAACTACTTTGTCCATATAACATTTTTTAGGCTTGGCCACATGATAGGCTAATTTCTGTCAAAGTACATTTCAAAGTTGTTTCCTTTATTTTGAAAATAGTTGCTTGTTACAAAGTAGCAACAAGTACTTAATGGAGAAAAATGATAGCTTGAAAAAGTAATTTGAGAGTCAAATATATTTAGAAGTGATTTTTTTCTACTTAGATCTAAATATATATGCATAGATCTACTGTGGATATAAGACCTGCATTTCTTTTATTAAAAATATGTCCAATTTAATGAATAAAGCTCCAAGGAATTATTGAGATATAAGTTGCACATTTTTGAGTTAGTGAAGGCTTTGCACTCAAGTCGCATAGAAATTGGTATTGGTTTTCCTCTTGGTTCCTCATAAAAATACTCATTTAGACAGCCGGCAGTGGTATTTATAAACCCACTTCAAAACCATTTCAGTGTAAGTTGGGGACCTAAAATCTTTTTCAGTCAGAGGCAAAGACCCATTACATTAGAATGTTTTATATATTAAGAATGTGTAAGATTTTGTGACATTTCAGATTTTTACATGAAATTTGGAAGAAAATTATAAATTGAATTCTAGACAATTCTACCTGAAAAAGGAAAAGCAGACAAAGGTATTCAAAATACCTTTCAAAATTCCAAATTTCAAAATAGTGGCAAAAACAATTTTATGATCTCCTTTACAACTGGCTTTACTTTTTAACATAAACCACACTATTGTCTGTACAAGTAGTAATATGCATCTGTATTAACCACCATATCAGAAACCCAGTGGAAACCGTTAAAATCAATATCTGTGGCAGCTGTATGGACAGCAATGAGATATAGCTGGAAAAAGAAGTAACAGCAGTATGATAGAAAGTACTGTGGGAATTTTGGCAGATGGAATGAAATGATCCAAACCTGAAAAATACTAAGTCATGATCCCCCAGTACCAATGTCTTTTTATTTTACACCTGTGTCTCATCAACTGCTTCTTTGACATCAGCTGCTCTCAGCTCACAGACTACCCTTTGATGAGTAGCTCACTGAATCCAAAGAGCAGTAGGTCCTTTTAAGACCATTAATAATAAAACTTGCCTGTTATTAAAGTCTTAATGTGGTAGGAGTCATTCTATACAGTTGCAAGACAACAAGAAGAAAGTCATCAGTGTGGAGAAATTACACTCTCTAACTGGAGAACCATTAATATGCTGCTTTTATGTTACTCTGCTGACAGACTACAGCGAGGTGAAAATGCTTCACTGCTCTAACACCTTACAGTTGGGTTAGCTGTGGCATAGCATTAAGGAACAAACAAGACATGAGTTTCTGGGAAACTAGACTGAACATTTGGGTCAGTCACCCTCATGTACCTTGCAAACCTTTCAACTTTGCTTTTTCCATGAAGGGTTAGATGTTAATGACACTGGACTTCATAACGGTGCAATTAAGTAATAATAATGGAGTAATATAGCAAGATAGATGAGTAGGAAAATATATTAACATCTATCAAAAGAAAAAAGAGCGAGGCACAGATTTATGTGGATTCTTGAACCACTGAAAGATTAGACTTATGAGTTTAAAATGTGCTGTAGCAGAGGCAAGGAAAATGCAAACTGTGAACTTCAACATTTTCTTTCCTTTAATTTATTTACTGAAGCTAATATGAAGCATTGCACCTGCCTGAATGAGAGGTGTTTTACATACATATATACATCCTACAAAATACAGGAAATTATGTAAAACCATGTTACAGTTTATAAACTTAAATGCCTAAAAGTTAAGGCCATACCATAAATTATTAAACCAGAGGAACTGTGAGTCTGGCTTAATGCAAGTTAGCCAAGACTGAATACAGATTTCACTTCCCCATGGAAATCTCACCCACTGTTACGATATCTGAATGCTTTACAAGCACCAGTGATTCTTTTCTGAGAGTACTTCTGTGTATCTACGGAGGCAGCTGGGCTTGTACGAGCAAAGCAGCCCCCTACCTACAAGTGCCATACTTGAAATACCTACAGACGTATTTTCAGAAGCTACTCCTTTTGTAGCATTTTATATATGTTTTCAAAACACAACTTCTAGTTGTGTTCCTCTGGAGAGGGGGAGGCTCGGTGACATCAGTGGATTCCCAATTAACAGCCACCCTGAAAGCAGTGATTTAAGTGACTTTGCTCAGCATCACAGGAAAAGTATTTTGTAGTGGCAGATTCAACTCTGGATCATGGCAAACCACTTTCTCCTTCCTCGTTCATTTTCCAAACTGGACACATAATACCACAGAGACCCTAGGACATGTGTATGTACTTGCAGAGGGAGATTCTTCTGTGACCAGAGAACATCCACTCTTCTTTCTCTTTCTGTGCCTGGGACACTCAGACAATGTCATTCTGGGAAGGAATAAATGCAAAGAAATCTTGTTTTTCACTGGTAGGCTCCACTGTTGCAGACACAATTTTCAAAGGATTTGGCTGCCCTTGCTACCAATCATTTCCTGAGCATGTGCATTCTCATCTTTTTGGATGCAAAATGTCTTGAGTTGCTGGTGGAGGATTTTCTTAATGGAAACAGGAGACATCTCTCTGATTTCAGGATTGTTCTCAAACATTGTTTCCTCAAATAATGAAGGACATATCTTCCTAAACAAATGTTTAAGCTACTGACAAACCACTACATTTCTTCATGTTTGATCTTGGAAAATGTAAACAATTTGACTGAAACTTTTAAAGTATTTAGCATGAGGCCTGAAGCATGCAGTTTTCCTCTTTGCTAGTTCAGGTTGGACAAGCTAATATGAAGCTGAAACTCAGGTTTATGAATGTTTCTGAAAGCAACGAACAAGCGGCTCTTTTTCCTAACCATTCATTTCTTGTCACTTGACCTAAAGGCTATTAAGGATTCTATAAGGAATAGAGACTTATTTCCTGCACCAATTCTCTATTGACACTTTCTCTTCTCTGGGGGCACTGTCAAGGGAGGACATCTGCAGATGCAGAACAGGTTTCCTCCCTGCTAGTTTGCTTCAATAGCTTGCAGAGACAAATAAGCATACTCTTTATGCCATCCTATTTGCCTGAGCTCCCACCAAACATCTGCTACAAGGTCAACAACTGCTGGGCTTTTAAAAGCTAGACTGAAAGTACACCAATGGTCACAAAAAAATATGTCAAGATGTTTTGCCAATACCTCAAAATCCCTAACCAGAGATTAAAATGTAGTAAGTGAATTCATTAGAAGTCAAGTGCACTGGTCATTACTCTGGAAGAAAAGGAATCATTTTATCTTGCAGTTGTAGGTCACACAGATAAATTTTTACTTTTTAATGTAGTACTTAAAATCTCCTGTCTTTGCTGAGATGTTATAAATGTCAGTTTTCTCCACTTTCCACTCTGTATTATGGTACTTTTTTATTTGTTTAAAAAAAAAAAAAAGAAGAAAGAAAAAAAGAAGAAAATAACAAGAGCACCTCAGAAAGCAAACTCTTATTTCAGGAGTTAGACAAGGAAGAGATGCACATAAATCTATATAACTAGAAGAGATTAGAAGATCATAAAAAAGTCAATACACATCATAACCCTGAACACCTAACATGGAGATATGGGACAGTTACAGATTATTGCAGCATAAATGGCATTAAAGTCTGTGACAAATCTATGCTAAATCTCAAATTATACTTCCCACGGTAACCTCTCTCCTTCTAAAAATAATAAAAACAAACTGAGAACAAACTGTGAAGGCTTAACTTTAGTCCTGATTTTCTTTCACTAAAATACAGAATAATACAAAGTCAAACACTATGTGATGTGATTTACTTTGCTTTTATGAAAGGAATTATAGAAATGTCCTATAGAAATGTCACTTGATTGTATCTTACTGTATTTAAGAATTAACTACTGTAGTACAGCCACAAGAGATGAATATATGTACTGATGTGATCAACCCCATCAATTACTACTCACCAGCAGTTAATGCAAAGCACTCTTGAGAAAAGACTCGAAGACAAAGGAATAAACACACTATTTAAAAAGGGGTTGCATTTAATACTAGAATTTTTTTTTCCATTCTAAGAGAACCTTATAGTACAGTATTTTCTTTTTAATAATAACAGCCTTTCATTTAAATGATGCAATCAGTATGCCACAAGCGGTTTCTTTCTTTGGTAGGAGGAGTTAGCAGCTCCAACATTCAATTGACCTGTTTCCAAATAATCTACAGGAAAAAATGAAGATTAAGTCCTCTAACAAGAGCAGTTTTCACAGTCTAGCATACAAAGAGAAGGATTCGGTAAAAAGATGAGAGGGCAAGCCGCATTGTGCTGGCTCACTTAAATCTTATTTCCAATTCACTAAATGTGTTATTTGACTTGGCAAGTGAGCTGGTATGTGTATTAGATCAGCAGGGAGCCTAATCAAGGAGATGCCAAGTTTGCTGCAGCCCCTCTGTGCAGCATTAGCCTCAACTAGTGACCTTAAGCAAAGTGGGTGGTTGAACCCAAAAGAGAATAGCATTAACTTTTGCTTGAAGTTCAGCCTGATTTGAAGTCTCCCTTTGTGCGTTATTCCAAAAAAAATGCAAAAAGCATTCAACAGAACTGAATCTAGTCTGCTCAGCACCATCTTCACATGCAAGGCTTTATAGAAGCCTGCCTCCATTAATGCTGACACATGCAAAAGAAATGAAAAGCATTAACTCAGCTAAGGCACTTGATTTTGCAGCTGCAGAACAATTCACTTTGTAACCCAGTAACTTGAAGTTGTTTTTTTTTTTTTTCTGCATCCAGATAAACTGCTAATTTGTTAATTGCCACAAGAAGTATTTTCAAATATTAAAATTTTCTCAAATAACAACAAAAAGCATACAAAATGGATATGTTACATTATCTGTTTATACCCTCATTTTACTAGCCATTTGGTATACAGATTTTTTTTTTTTTTTTACATTTTCTGCATTTACAGATCCCGGGAGAATAATGTTGGCCTTCCTTTTCCAGTTTTTCTGAACTATATTTTATTTAGTGCCTACAGCTTTTAAAAAAACCTTTATTCCAAATAAGAACATATTTTTGCCTTAAAAATATTTAACAGAAAATTCTATTTTTAAACATTGTAAGAGGTAAGGTTTTTTGTAGATTTAGGATTTGGATGCTTTGGTCTTCCTGTGATTTCTCACTCTAATTTTAGTTCATTGCTGTACTTGTGAGCTGTTCATTACCTCTGTTTCCAGTAACATCAAAGTTTATGTAAACACCCTTTAAAATAGTTTTTCTATCATTCTTTTCCCAGGTGTAGCCTTTCTCTGCAGTGCTCTCTTAGGCTGAAGATGTGGCTCAGAGAAATTATTATCAAAGTATGTGCTATAAATAATGTTAGTAGACTCCTCTTATAAATTTTCAATGTTTTCATTATTTTCCCGTACTTGTTTTTACTGTTTCCAGGCTTTTAAGCTAAGTAGTAGAATCAGTTTAATATCTGATTCTCCATCAAGTGAGTTTCTCTATCTCTACCAAAAATCAGTTATTCAATTATCCTCTATTCCCCGGTATTTTTTTATATAGACATACATATATACTTCACGTATAAATTCTTTCTCACTTTGTTTTAGAAAAAAGATTTCTTTAGCTTCCCAATCCAAATGAATCAAGAGAGCTGCAGAAAAAAAAGGACTTTTCTACAAAGGCTGAAATAGCTTCCAATTGCTTGTGTACATCTCGGTCCCTGTTGTGTAAGGGAGCTGCATTTCACATTTCACTTTAGCTGTGCCCTGTGCATGTCCTGCTCCTTGTTCTCTCCTGAGTAGGGATATAACATGAAGGACAGTAGCATCACATTCAGCTCTTTATTCTGCTAATGAATTGCAGGAATTTTTAGTGTCCAAGGTTCCTCCATAGCCACAACCGAGAAAACTAGATTTGTCGTGCAGAAAGCACCCTTGGGGAAGTATATACATAAGGTCTCCTACTCAACAAGAAATAGCAGGTTAAGTAGGCTTTTAATCTAGACAGATATAAAATGTCATCTGTTTTCCTAATAGAGTATAATAGCTTCTCTCATTGTGTAATGAACAGCCAGGAAAAAAAAAAAACAGACTCCATTCTTTCCCGTACATGCAGTAATAGCTTATCAGAAACAATTACTAATAAATAAAACCGAACTACAAACAAATAACTTATCTTCAAGGATCTCAGAGGACTTCCCAAACTTTCACTTACCTTAGGTGCTCTATAATAGAGAGTAAGTTTAATTTCTTGATGAAATGAATGATAGGAAAATTAAATTACTTTTGGCTGAAGACTCTACATGGGTAGACCATGTGAGACTCCCTGTGTTTGGCTTATTCAGATATGAAAATCTACTGTCCCAGGATGACTTAGCAGGAATGTAGCAGTTGTGCCATACTCAGAAGATAATTATGTAAAAGGCGTAATATAGATAAAAAATAATGATGACCAGACCAGGATCCAGGAGTGTACTGAAGGCTTTTACTGGTCATGCGTTCCTCAACCTTATACCCCCTGTCTTCACCCAAACACCACAATGCCTTAAACAACTTCTTTTAGAATAGTGTACCCTATCACAGGAAGGTAAATGGGAAAAAGATAGAAAATGATCTGTGTGTAACATAGGCATGTAAAGCTCTAATTTGTGATTAATTTCTACAGCTGACTTACAAATCCCCAGGAAGTAAAGTCTGTAACAAAAGTGCTAACCCAGTCTGACCCACAGCAGCACTACTGGGCGCCACCGACATATCAGAGAGTGTGGTATAAAGGAGAGCCATATAAAGAGGGTAAAATGAGGGGTTAAAAGTCACACCAAACATACTGGAAAGGCCTGCAGGCTCCTCAACCTTTATTCTTTAATTGGGAGGAGAAGAGTTTTTACTAAAGACTAAGTCTACAATGTAGGCCGGCAGCCCAACTGGGCAATACCCTTGATTTGTGCAGTTCGCAGCAGTTCTCTTCTAAAGTCTTCATACAGACCTTCTTTTCAAACGTAGGAAACATTTTTAAAAGTAAAAAGGTATTTTACTAATTTTTTTTAATGAAACCTTGACTGCCAGAAATACTTGAGGTTGGTAATCATTTGCAGACTCCTTTCCCCTTCCTCACTGCAGGACTGAGGGCAGTAGCACAGCTGGTTGTCAGCTCAGCCCTTATTACCAACACCAATTATTGGTTAAAAAAGCCTACTATTAGTACCTGGCTACATTTCTTCACACAAGACGTTAGGAAAAAGAAAGTCAAACCCTCACCTTGTGATAGTAAATGTGCCTGTTTTTATATTTTATCGCAAACCTTCAAATAAGAGGAACTCATGAACCATTTTATCTTTGGTTCTCATTTAGGGGAAGAGTTTAAAAAAAAAAAAAAAAAAGAAAAAGTATTGTAAAAAAATCCCTCCTCTCATGTGATCTTCCTGGCAGGTATCACACTTTGGAGAAAAATCCATGACAAAGACAGCAGCAAGAAAATTGAGTGCAGTAACTGAAAAACATCTGTAATTCTGGATTCCTTCACAAGCAGTAAGTTTAATAAAATCAAAGCCATTTAAATGAAATTAAAATTTATTTTCCACCCAGCAAACACTCGGGTTAGAACTGGATATAAACATTAAAATACATAAGCAGTGTTGGCCAAAGATGTGTCCTGAAACATAGCAGGAGCTGCCATTTGAGTGAAACAATAAGTATATTAATCAATCCAAGACTGCATTTAGATAGGAAAAGAGCTTGGATGGTTTTTGTATTAGTAACAACATCTGTTATTATATGGTAGACATTGTTAAGAAGACAGTACTTACTAAAAATTACGAATGAAAATACTTTATTAAGTCTATTTAGAACAGGTAGTATGGGCAGCGTGTTAAACAGCACCATATGGTAACTTATCGTGTGCTTACAAACATTATAGGTGCCAAAGCAGATAATAAGCTATCAGGCTTTGGGTTATACATTAGCCATGGGAAAGGTCAGGAGACACAATTTTGTTTCTCATGTACAGGTAGTCAAGGGAATCTAGCAGGAAGAGAAGAAACTGGTACGGATGTCTCTAGGTCTTGAGGCTTCAGTCCTGATTTGCCGTAACAAAAAGAAGCAGATTTCAGCAAGAAGAAGAAGCAATACCAACTCTACCTGCAATAATTATCTTCTTTTAAGCAGGGAGGTCCCTCTTCCAAAAGTATGAGAAGAATGCTGTTATATAAAGAGGTTATAAAGAGGTTTTGGGTGGAGATCTGAATCTGTCAGTGTGTCCATTTGGTGCTAAGAGTTACTTAATCTATCCACAGAAGCAAAATATGTCTTGGAAAAGTGTGCCACATCCTTTAAATACAGAAGTAAATACAGAATATTACCAAAGTGAAAATGGAAATGTCAGCTGTAATCCAAGCAAATGACTCTGACCTGCAATAGGATTCATTTTGCCTGTGTTTAATCTAAATTGCTTATTTCAGTTTCATAGCTGCTGAAGAGAGATAGGCACCTCTAGGCATGTAGGAGAGGTACTGTCTTTAAGGGCTGGTTTCTCTCTGCTTTTGACTAAAGAATTGAGGTCATCAGCTGAGGTCAAATGCCTAACTCTTAGCTCAAGTTCAGTAAGATGAAGTCCAGCTGTACAGTCTCACAGTTCTTTACAAAGTCACATGCCAACACAGACCTTCCATGTCTTGCTCACCTCCAAAGACATAACTTTGTTTTGGATTAATTTTTTTTTTTTTTTTTTTTTTAAGATGGAGATTACTTCTGTGTTTACAAAGAGCAGCTAGAGTTTTCTTTGTTAAAAATAAAAAGAAATCTTTTCCATGTATATTGTCAGCTTAACAGCTCTGGATGGACAATTTTCAACAACATTGTACTCTCTGGCCTTCCATAGCCTGTTTTACAGGTTTCTATCCAGGACAAAAAGACAATCTGCTGCAAGGATTAAGTACATTCTATCAAAAATAAATAGCATGGTGATACAAATGTAGACCTACATTCTGAATGTACACATGGAAAGAAATGTTCAGAACAAGTTGCAAAATTCTTTTACTGGAATTCTCCTTATTTTATCCTAGCTTTTGGTCCAGAGCAGTCATGTACTTTGGGACTGTTGGGTGATACACAAAAGCTGTAAGGCTTGCATGAACAAGGATTTTTCTTGAACACATCCAGGATTATTGTTACAAAAATGTTATTTAAATAATGAATATATTGAACATTTAATTTGACAGTACCTGTCATACTTCATCAAAGACAGGTTAGCATAGTTACGGTCACCAAAAGGAAACTATTAAAACATAATTGTTTTCGTTTCTTGTGAGCTGGTACTTTTCCTACAGCACTACATATCACTTTAGAATTGCCTAATTAAGAGTGATGCTTTCCTTCTACTCTGGTTCTAAAATGCAAGCGTTTGCCTGCCGTGTATTTCTATTCACTACATACACACAGGGAATCAATTTGTAATAAAAATATCCATTAATTCATAGTTAAACCAATAGCAATCTCTTTTTAAAAAATGACTTGCTCAATTTATTTGAAAGAAAACTTGAAACTCTGTAAACATAAACAACTTCTATGCAAATTCCTTCTGTGTTTGGCCCTGATTAATCCAGGCCCAGTTCCTGAAATCTGCCATATGCAGATGAACCACTTTGCCTTAAGCAGTCTTCCATCTGCACTCCTCCCAGGATTAGTTCATAAGATATGCAAACCTCCACCTTTTCGCTTTCAGTTGCTATTTTTAAATAATCAAATTCTTAGTTCATTTTAAAGTATGATACTCTAAGGATGCATATAGGTTCAACCGACAGACATTAATTTAAATTTATTTGGCCATAAAGTTATGGTTCTGTTGGTATCCATGTAAATCTACCTCAGCTTACTCTATCCTCTATCAAGTGATTTGTATTCTACTTTAAGAAATGAAGTTTGTGAACTAGTTAGCAATATTCCTGCTTCCTGCCACCCCCCCGCCTTTTTTTTAGAAGAAAGAAGTCAGTAAACAGAAAATACTATCTCTTCGTAAATTGAGATCATAAAGTAATTTCTAATAAGAAGTTCAAAAGAGGTTAGAAAATATGAATCCATTTTTGGAGTTTGGGGCATCAGCTCATTAAGGGTAATATTGCAAGCTTCCAGTTTGAAAAAGGCACTGACTCAAATTTGTAATGATTTCACTTTCAAATTTCTTTTATCTCAGCTGCTGCTACTTCAACAAATACAAGTGCTTCAGATATAATAGGCAGACTAATGAGCATTGCAGCTGATTACTAAAATATTGTAATACTTCCCAAGGCATAATGACATCTTTTTCAAAATTAAGAAAACAGAATACTTTTCGTCTTTACTGCTAGAGTGTATGACCTCAGCCTAAACTACAAATCCAACTTTTCCCAGTACTGTTGAAGCAAGCAGTGTCTCACTAGGATTAATTTTGTTTTAGGAAAGTTTCTAATTTGCTTTGGTCAATGTGTTCACTATGGCTGCAGTGAATTTAAAGCCCATCTTGTGCTTTCACAAATCTCAAATTCCCTGTGTTATATTTTGATAGTCCTTATATACAATTATTTTTTATTCACCACATTTGTAGTTTGGGAATCAGAAGACAAAAGTCATGTAAATGTTATGTTTCAAAAGAAGAGAGAAAATTGTAAAGAAGCTTTAAAATCCCTTCCCAGGAGACAACACCACCTCTCAGAACAGACCTTGTAGAAAACATCTGTAAAAATACTCCAAAAACACATCTTTCAAAGTTTATTTCTGCAGAATAGGCTGAAAACCAGGATGGGACAAGAGAAGGATATTATGAAGGGATCCTCATATTCCAAAGCACAAATATTTTGAACTGTGGGTTTTATGTTAAGCAACCTTGAGAGAGAAGAAGCCTAAGGACAAAGAAGGAACAAAGATATTGAAAGCCACCTTTGCCTCCCTTCTCCCTATTTTGTGCTATGCATCCAAACAACCCTACAGAATCTTTCCTGAAAATTAAAATGGGAATAGTAATTATCTTGCCATCTCCAGTGAAGTGTAACTGCTGGATTTTTTCCTAAGATTAAAATTCAGCAGTTCAAATTTCCCAGCAGTTCGAATTCCAAGGATTTCAGTGAAGCCAGATTTATCCTAGAACTGCAAGTTTGGTAAAATGCATGCTAATATCAATCAGTGCTTATTCAGTAAGGAACCTGGGCACATGCTTAAGACTGGGCTATGATTTTTAAGAAAAATTTTTTGCTGAAATGGAGCTGCAGTGGGTGGACAGCATTGAGTATCCAAACTACTCTAACCACCCAACATGTATAAGTCTAAATGGTTTCATATTAAGTTTTTTTCTTAAAAAAAAAAAAAAAAAGAAAATGCTCAATATGACCCACAATATGAGACATCTGTGGTCCTCAACTGCAGAGAGCAACTAGCAGCATCTCAAGGGCCTCGTCATGTAATGCAGAGATTTTTTTTTTTTGGCTCTCTTTCATTCTGGGTTTGAAGACAGATTGCTTTACAAGGTACATCAGCCTGCAGGGAATAGCAATTTCCTTTTTCCTCTGCAACAAAATAAATGTAACTTTTAAAACTGTTTATCTTTGATCAAAAATATATTACTTAGCACACTAAGTAAACAGCTCTGTAATTTGTCATTGAAATTATTGCTTCCTGTGGCTATTTTTAGTGTTTTTACATTTGCTGGGCAATTGGTAACAAGAGCTGATATCCTTGCCATTTGTTTTTTATTTTTGTAATGATCTTAGAAAAAACATTTTGAAATATGAGCTGTTCTTTAAAGTAATGGATAAACTACCATGCTGCCAGGAATTATACGCAACTTCCTCACTAAATAATCATGGGAACTCAAGCAAGAACCACAACCCACACACATAATGCATGAAACCATACAGAACACATATATTACATTTCTGTGGTAACACAGTCACCCAGGAAGTCCAGGGCAATGATCAGAGCATTATAAAAAAAAACCAACAAACCCGCACACCTTTGTCTCACCCTGCCAACCATAAAACCAAACGCTTTTAGAAAAATATTTTAGATGAGGGTCTGTAAAATCAAAGTATGTATTTTCATTAGATTCTTAAGACCATTTCTCTGTGTTTTTCTGATTTACTAAATAGACTGCAGATGTATTTTGCAAAGCACTATGTTACTATAACCCATCTTCGCATTTTATTTTCCATATTGTGTAAGGCCATGGTGCAACACTTGTCTCTTCAGAGCTATCACTTTGTGTCATGGATCCTTATCTTTTCTTATCATTTTTTCTCTTTGACTTTCATTTTGTGAAGGTGTCATCATCTGAAGTCTGCTGTACCATTATGAATCAGCATGTTACTGTTTATTGATCACAAGCTCTAAGCCAGCTATCCCCTTTCCCTTCGATTCTATGCAAAACAACATCTTTGATCTACTGCTTGTCCTTTTGGGTCACAAAGAGAACATTTTTTGTCTTCTTCATTCGGCTCTGAGGCAATTTAAAACTTGTGTCTTTGATTTCTTTACTATTTAACAAATTCACCTTTTGCTGGAGGGAGGTATAAATTAGGACACCCAAACACACTGTAATTTATCAACTTCTTAATATCTTTTAAAGAGGCATTTGGTATTAGAAATGGAAGAAAGGACAGTGTGATTATGATTTCTCTCTATAGCCTAGAAAATTTTTGCCTCACACTTGGATGTTGTCCCAACCTAGAAATTCTTTCCTTTATTCCTTGATTATTAGTGTCCCTTGAAACATGCCTGACAAGTCCTAATCTTACCCTACATACACCTTTTTTTTCTGTTACTCTATACCTGCAGAGGATCCTTGTGATTCATTTTCTTTCTTACTTTAGAGGAAAGATTCCCAGTATCTGTAAAGTAGCAACGATATTTCATAACACCATCTACTCTCCTCCCTCTGACATTATGAATGTGCTATCTACACAGTACTCTAAGGTCTTTATAAAGTGTCACAGAACTAGGTAACACACAGAAGTTAAAGCACAGTAATTTATAGCTGCAGAATAACTTCATTTAATCTAAAACTAGATTTCACTCAAGAGTTGTTGTCCATCCACTTCTGTTAAAGACTATGGAAGTTCTGCAGATAAGCTACAGTCTAGACCCATGTTTTTGTTGTTTATCACATTCCTAGCTGAAGCTATACACATTTAAAATGTGCTCTTGATCGAAGCTGAAAATTTGCCACAATTATAAAAACAGTTTACATTCTTGAATTCAATATCATTCAGTCTCTTTAGAAAAATCAGACAATATCAGGAATCTCTGGAGGTCTTTGATCATCTACGTTTTTCTCAAAAACCCAACACCTAAACATCCTTAAAATGAAGAACATATTTTTATTTTTACAGTAATTATTAAGGGAGGCTGGCTTTATCTATAAATTCAGCTGTAACATTACCTTGAGAAATGCATATAGCAGGTTCTTCTGGGGGAAAACCCAAGCTTAGTTGACTCCAGGCACCCTTTCAGCTTTTCTGAATTAGCTAGTTTTGAAGATCTGCATCAGAGATGCAAGGTTCTGAAAGTGTGAAGGACTCTTGTTTTTCCTGTCTTTTCTTCTCAAAAGCAATCCTTAAATGTCTGCCCAAAGCAAGAGAACTTCTACTGGCAGATCTTAGCCACAAACCCCTGGTACTATTATGGGGTTTAGATTACTTTTTTTTCTTTCACAGATATATATGGACCAGGAAATTTCTGAAATACAGAGATTATGAAAGAAGTTATCTCATAATAAGTCTACTAAGTACTTCTTGTAATTTATCTACTAATACAGGCCAGGGTTTTGAATGGCAAAAGATAAGGATCAGAAGTGCATCTGCAAAACAGAGTCTTCATTTCCAAAGGGTAAGTACAACACTGTACAATTTATTTTGTTCTTGGCTTTCTCCCATATAAATTTTTGTGCAGACAGATATTGTTAGAATTTTAGAATGTGAAAGTGATGGCAAACATTAATGTGCTAGCCATCTAATCAAGACTGCTCTTTAGAACTTAAAACATAGATGAAAAATACATTAACAATACCAGTATCAGCTGCCTATGGAGAATGATGATGATGATAATAACAATATGACCCAATGGAATATTAAATACAAGACTCAGAGAACAGCTCATGCCCTACACTATCTATGTATTGTTTGATCCTACCTTTTCTCTCAGGTATGCTCAATAAGGTTTAGAAAACTTTACAAGCCAAAACCTGGAGAAGAGAAATCAATGTGGCTTAGGCTTAAAATCAAATGTAGTTTAGACTTAAAATATAATCCTGGTTACCTTATGCAGGGTGTCCATACAGACACACACATAAACACATGCATACATATGAACAAAACTACATGGAAAATCTTTTGAACTTTGTAGAAGAAGCAGCTGTGCACTTGCAGTTGTCAAAGTCCCCAGCTGTGCCTTCTGTGTAAGATCATGCAATGCTGTCTCCAGATTGTCAGGAGAACGTATTAATTTTGCACCATTTTCTGTTCCCTTTGCACTCTTTGTCATGAAAATGAGCATGTATAATGAAGAGAACATAAGAGGCATTAACATTCGGTGATAACTCACTTCACTGTCAAAAATAGTGGTCACACAATGGGAAGTGGCATGTTTATCCAGTCTCAAGGCCAACATAGGCATGAAGACTTAAAAATGGCACGGCACTGTTATACCGCATTTCTTTTGAAAGGATTATATCATATGCAGATGAAAAACCAACATTATGATTGAGAACAAAACAAAAAATATTTTTTAGCAAATTGCCAATGTTACAAAATGATTCCAAATTTCCTTCTTTTTTTTTCAAAATTTCAGGAATTACAAAATATTTTTGTCTTCAAATAACCTTGTCCGTGTATCACTGCCAGAATTGTTGAAGAAACCTTTGCAGCCAGAATACAAACCTCCTTGAAAACTAATTTCAAATCCCTTTGTGACAAATGACTTCTAGCCCAGTATTTGAAAGACATCTCTTTGTTTTTTTCTGAAACCCAGTCTTCTATGTGCCATCCTCTAACCCACAGGATATTTTGCAGCTAGACAGTAGGGAACAGAATGAAAAGAAAATGCTGAGCAACGCAAACACTAACATTATTTGGCCATCTGAATTCAGCTAAATAATTTTCAGCTGATTTTGTATGGTTGAACATGTAAATCACCCATCCTGACTGCTGCCAACTGCTGCAGTAGCAGCTGCTCTGCCTGGCCTCCAGACCAGCGCCTTCTCTTCCCAACCACAACAAGTCAGAGGGGTAGAAGTTTCCTCCAACAGTTGGCAACCCACCCTTTGACCTCCTGAGAAGCCAAAACACAACCCCAGAGTGCCAATGATGTAACCACATCACGCAGATAGGAAACAGAACATCATTTCCCTCTATTGCTATAGAGAAAAAAAAGAGAAAAAAACCCTCAACACACCTTTTTCTGCAAGATCTATTCCCAGCCTTGCTGTAATAGGCTCCAGACTCTCCTCCTTCATCTGGATCTAACTCAGGATTTTGTGTAAGAAGAGATGATCTGATAGCTCTCTACCACTTAGTCTGTCCCCAAATCTTCAAGGATAGATTACTGGCTTGCTCTCCATTCACAAGACAGCCATGAGGGCAGCTTAACCACCCTGATTCTGCAGGTTAAGATTATAGGAAAATAAGACACTTTATCTATCATGCAGCTGTAGGAATCAAAAAATCCTATACTAGTAAGACAGGCATGCCCTCAAGGCTTGGGCTGGGAGAGAATTCAATCCAAAATAAGCTTGAAGAAATCAAATAGGTATTTCTTCACAGTGTCTATGCTCCTGGGCAGAGAACCAGTGATTTCCCGTGTTACATTAACACAGTGGCAAATGCCCACATTCTATGTGTCTGTCCCTACCTTGGAGATACCATGTTCTTCTACTGTTCCTCCACATCTCTTTGGCTGAAAACACAAGTAAGAGGGGGAAAACATCACTGAGAAGGATCTCCTGAACCATCAGATCCAGTACCTACCTCAGGAGTACACAACTTGTAACATTTTCATATGGTGACCAAATGCCAAACTCCTGAATTAGAAAGTGCAGGAATACCAGTAAAACAATATCTGTCTTCTGGTAGACAACATTGTTAATATCATTGCTCACATAGCAAATGGGTTTTCTCAACAGTTTGTAGAAAATCTCTTCCATGACTTTCAACTTTAGATGACCATTATGCTTCTCCCATACTCTTTTGAAATGCTATTCTAGGAAGTTCTAAGTTATTCTGAAAAAAGAAGAAAATTACTCTCTTCCTTGGTCTGCATTTAGCTAAGTCCCATCTAAAGCCCTGATCCTTCACAGCAACGCTGTGTGCATACTGCAGCGCGTACAACAGTATTTTGGTTTTTGTCAGACATGAAGTATTTAAGTTCAGACCAAACACAACAGCATCAGGAAAGGGGATCTTTTCATTCCTACCTCCTGAGTAGAAGCAACACAAACCATTTGTGCAGTAGAAAGTAAGGTATTTTCAACAACCTTACCATACCTGGAACTCTGAAGGAACAAACATTACAGGATGACAGATTAGTCCTCTGTCAGTATTTGCAATATTATTTATGCAGCTGAACAGAGTGAATCACCAGATGACTCAACCTCCAAAACACCATGATAACAGTAAATAAATAAATAAAGCCCTTCCCTCACACCAAGAAATCGCACACATACACACATCCTTACTGAAAAACCTGATTGAGAGCAATTTGAAAAGAAATAAACGCAATTTGAATTTTTTAAAAAACTCATCAGCCCTGCTATAGTTCCCATGAATAGACTGATCTGATTTGTTAAATCTCTTTAACCTTCAAAGATGATTAGGGAGTCATTTTTGTTGTTGTTGTTGTTGCTGTTGCACAAATGGATGGATATATTTCCCAGCAAGTTTTGGAGACAGGCTGGTAGTAGGTACAATTAATTCAGCACATATCATTTACTGCATCCTCGCTTCTTTCACAGAAATCCTTGCCAACTGATCCCAGGCAGAAGATTGGCTTTGGTTCTGCAAGCAGCTGCTCATCTTCCCACTTTGCTGGAGGTAAGTTGTCACAGTAAAGCAGCTGCTAAAAGAGTGGGAGGGAGACACCAATGAGCAGAAACAATTGTGTTGATAAAAAAAAAAAAAGGCAAAAAAATAAAGGAGCAGCAATCTCACTTTCTTCAAACAGATTGGATTATACTACATCTTATTTGCCTAAAAAGAAACAGTGTGACCACAAGTTAACCTCAAAATATGTGAACTCTTGGAAACTTACACAACTCAGAAAGCCAACAAAAAATAAATCTACTGATGAGATATTATTCTACTGATAATGAGTTCTGTGATCAGATTTGACATACTCAGAGATCTGAGGTTCATGAAGATTCAGCGCAGATTTAATCTTATCTGATTCTGCTTTAAATGCATTAAGTCTGGTTTGCAAGAGATAATAATTATTTACATCAACACTGGTATAAGTAAGAGTTTGTAGGCTCAAACTCAAATAAAACAGAAGTGGGGAGAACTCAGAAAAAATCTGGTATCTCAGAATTCAAGAGATAAAAAAATTAATAATAATCTTTTGTGTAATAGTACTCTGCTGAGATCAATGGTACTGTGTTTAGATGTAAAGATCTGTCCTCATGATTTTACTTGCATAATTAGGCATGACTCAAATATGTCAAGGTAAATTGCTAGCTATCACGTGTAATTAATTGTTTTTTAGAAGATTTTAAAGCTATGGATTTCTAAAAAATAATCAGAGCCTGAATTATTTTATAGGATATTATGTGACAGTGACACCCTGCACTTTGTTAAAACACTTCAGAGTACTCCAGAATACTCATTGCATTCTTATTTCAGATATAGAATTAAAAAACCCAAAATACCAAAAGGTGCATAATGCTGAACACCTATGGAGGACATACTGCATTCCCAACACTTTAAAACCACAAGACTGGCTTAGGGACACTTTTTTTTTTTTTTTTTTTTTTAACATGAAAGCTGTACTGCTCCTCTAATAATATGAATCCAAGAAAGAGGACTTTAAACAAAAGTCCCAGATTTTACAAATGCTGACAATACCAAGCAGCTAACAAACCATTAGAACATTCACATGGGTTTTTGGTATTCAGGCAGTAGGGCAAAGTACATTCCTGCAGTGGAAGAACTCAGTAATCTACATAAAGTAAACTTCTACTCCATTAAATATCGACAAAAAGGAAAGCAGTCCCAGAAGGAGTAGAGGAATACCTGTCCTGATGCTAGATATTAAATGTGTAATGTGATCCAAGACATGAAATCAGGGACACAAAACTTAAAAACATGGGAAATTTTAAGGCATGAGAGTGTAGGTTAGTATATATAATGATGTCCACAGTCTCAGTACCCTGATTTTCCACTTGTTAATAAGATAATGAAAAAAATCATTATAACACAGATGATGAAACATCAAAATTGTGTGACATGTTAGGGTCAGCTTGCCTTCACAAGTCACAGTCTGTGCAAAATGGTCCATCAGATACATGAAGCAGCATCTATGCAGCAGCAGGACATTGTGAGCCATTGCATTGCTGGATTGAGAAAAAGTTTTCTCTTTGTATGCCCATGTGGTGTCTGGGCTTTAGCAAAGAAACCAATGGTCTAATTCTGGTTACCCCTGCACTCACTCAAGAGATTTTGGCTTTCTTCCGATAGTCAATTGACACAGAAAATGGATGAGCCAATAATTCAGAAATTTGTTTCATACAATAAACTGGTACGTAGAGTTTATTCCTCTTCTTCCAAGTAACAGAGATTGTGTTTTTTAGAACCTTTCCACTATTTTTTGGCTTTGCCTGTTTGTGGTCTTTTTTCTCCTAATCAAAACTATTGTTTTGGTTATTTGTTATTTGAGAGAGATTCAATTAAAACCATGTTTTTTTCTAGTTTAAAGGAAGTCTATAATATCTATAAAGACTAGAAGAAACAACACACCAAATCTAAACTGGCACAACTGGGTGGCATGCATATGTATGGTATCTACATTTTCATTAGAATATTCATGTCTCCTTTCTGTCTGATCCTTTTTGCCACAAGCTTAACCTATTTTTGATTTGTTCACCCACTCTGCATTTTTATAGCACATGTGGGTTTTTTTTCATTATGTTTCTTGCTTTTAGTCTTAAGAGACATACAAACATGGAATCGATACTTCATTATCAACATTACATTGATTAAAAAATACATCAAAGACAGACTGTGTAGCTCTGGATATTAAATCTACAATGTTCAAATGAGTTCAAAACCAGACTACATTTGTACGTCATCAATGGGAGCTACCCTCTCCTCCAACCACTCTCAAGCTTTATCATAACCCAGAAAAAAATAAAGGAAGAACTGTGCTCTTTCCCCATTCAGAGATGCAAAAGCCACATACAACTAAATTTCTGAGACAAGAACTCTTGATATACAAAAGTTAAGTAGTGTGTACATACAGGGCATGCTGAATTGCTGTTAGTGTGTCAAGCACTAAAGTTTTGTTATAAAAAATCATCAGTGACAACTTTGACCTATTTCTAATCTTTCCTCATTATTTCTTCTTTTTTTTTATGAGTACCACCCACTCACAGTCAGCACAAAGCAGTATCAACTCTACTTCCCTTTAACTAGCCATATTGAACAAAGAAAGTATCTGCCTTGTTTTCCCTCCCTGCTGTACCGTTTTACAGAGAGTAAGCTTAATTACAACTGATTTCTTGATTTTCTGAAGTTCATGTATGAAAACAACAACAGAATTGTGACCAAAACTCAGATTTCCCAACCCTCACTTTCATCCTTCCACAAGCTCCTGTTTTCCTTGAGCTCCTCTTCCTCCCCTCATCCCTTGTGTGTGCAGTTGGATTAACTGAGCCTGCCATGAATGACCATGCTAGAGTTCCTTTTGAAAGGAAACAGTTGGCTAGAAAACATGGGAACTTTAGCAGCAAACACAAATCTGGAGACTTGCAGACCAAGCTTTCATTCCTTTCCACCCCTCAGCCCCTGGATCATGCTGACGCAGCTGCATGGGGCCACTTGGTAAATCATGTCAATGAAATGGCCCTGGATTAACCCTCCAAAAATACCTATTTTGTTTTACCCAGCTTATTTCAACAATGTGATTTATAATATGAGGTCTTCCATGTCACCCCATGTGGCAGAGGGATGAGAATGAACAGCAAGGGAGTGACAAGGTCCTTCACCGGATTTGCCACAGAAGGCTATGAAAATTGCAAATACACTATTCATCTCCCTGAAGAGTTTTCCATCTCATAGCTTTGCTGCTACGTCTGATCCTAAAGAGCAATTTTCTGCTTTTGTTGTTCATTGGTGACATCAGATTTCTGTCAGGCAGAAGCAGACAAGCTGGCTGGTCTTTTTCCATTTGTGTTTACAGGAAAAGTAGTCAATCTTTTAAGAATAGCCAACTCTTTAAAGCTTATTGCATACAAATCACGATGAGGGAGACATGAGAAGAAAAAACTGAGTTGGAAAACAGAAGATTCTAGTCCTGGTTCTGGTTTTAGCACCTCCTGGTCTCAGATGAATCAACCCTGTGGGAACCAACAGAGGGGAAAGGAAAACAAGGTAGTCTTGTCTGAACAAGAGGCTCACTCTTCAGACAAAAAGGAAAGAAAGGAGAAAAAAAAAAGTGTCAACAGATTTTCTGAACTCCCAAGAGGACTCAAAGCTAGTTTGATTTAAGATTTTAGATAGCATGCAGCTTAATAATTTACCAGTTTCCCAGTGACTAACAGTTATCTATTCATAAGGGCTTTGTTTGAGTTCTTGGTCTTGGCAGGTATTTGGCAAGGAGCAGGTGATTTGAATTATCCTGTATGTGGAAACTCTGAATTCATGGTAATTTACTACCCATGCCACCATATGATAAACAATAGTTTGGCAGTATTTGTTCCCCTTGCCACTAATTTTGTTCTTCCCAAACCATGTTTTGTGTAAATTGATGACAAAACTGGAATACCTTCTACTACCAAACTACATACTATGGAAAAAAAACACCAAACAAAACAAATACAAATTTAAAAAAAATTAAGTTCTCACTATTTGGCATAATGTTTGCAGTGGAAACATTATCAGGCATTGTGGGAAGAATATTTAAGCATGGGCTGCCACATGCCCCTGTAAAGTACAATTCAATAACATGAATTCCTTCTTCCCCTTTTTACTTTTACCACCAGCATCCTGGAAAAAATATCCAAAAGCCCCTTCGACAACCGAGTATCTAACAAGTATAACTGATGAAAACAAAGCCCTGGAGGTCTACAAGGAATGTTGAATCTGAAACTACAGAAATGTTTAAATCCCAGGCTAATGCTTAGATCACTGAAAAATAGTTCCCAGGTCAACAAAGCTCAAGCTGTTCAAACACCCACTGGGATATTTCCCTTTCCATTAGTGTGCAAACAGGAAGTGAAAAACAAGGGAGGTTGGATCAATGGGCTAGTACAGCAGATTGCAACTCTTGCATGTGGAAAGCCCAAGCTGGTGAATACCAGGCCACAGTTTTTCACCCTGTTTGGGCATTAAATGATGAACACTGCCACCATTGTACCGTAAAACAGAGAAAAAAAAAAAAATCACTATAAAACCAGACACGTGTATTAATCTGCAGAGAAAACAGAACAACTGAATAACTCAGCTTTAATAAACCATTATATCTGATTTTATCATCTTAGGAGATGCGTTTGAAAATAACGCAGGTGGGCAAAGCATCTTTTCTCCTGTGTGCTCCAGAACTGCTGGGCTATTTTTGAGTGAATTCTGAGTGCATGAGAAATTCCTGACTGACAGCTCTGGAGAATATATTTATCCACAGACCAGGTAGAGGCTAGACAGCAGCGATGAACACTGGCCCCCACCTCAACCCTGACCTTCAGGGGCAGGTGAGGAGCAGACTGGTTTGTGTTAGGGTCAAGTTCCATCAGCTAAGGATATTTTTGATTGATTGCTTCTTTTGCTTTGTTTATTTTTATTTTGTAAGGAACTCCATTACTTTGAAGAAATGACAAATCTGCTACTGAGGGACGTGATGATTTGTCTGAGTTAGGGCAAAGTAGTGGTTCTCCCTCTTCTCTTTTTAAAGTAGATTTTCTGGGGTGCTTCCTCTTCCTTTCAGTTGAATTTAGCTCCTAAGGGTAACCTTGCTGTGATTAAGCTGAGGTAGAAACTTTTGATTGTGAAGAAATTGACAATAACAATTATTGTTGTTACTGACGCTCCTGTGCAAAGACCATCTCTTAAAACAGTAATTTATGCCCTAAGGTAGTAAGGCCTATTCCAGCATTGATATTAAAAAGTTATCTTTTGCTCTTTTTTTTTTCTTTCTTCCCTTTTAATTCTGTTGAGGCATTGTCTTGCTCTTCCATTGCCTTTTTGCTGCATCCTAGGCTTGATCCCTCCAAATAAAACAGCTAGTTCTCCAATGTAAAAGCAAAGAAGAAATGTTGAAAGCTTTTAAAAGGAAGATTACAAATTGCTTGTTTATTTGATGTTTTAATTGCATATGCACATGCACACACCTATATAAATTTCATAATGTTTAAAATGACTAAATAAAACTAAGGTTTTCTCTTTATTAGAATGTAAAAGGTTACTTAAGGTGGTTATTAACTGGGATGCAGATCCCTAATCTCAGCCACAAAGTCTGTGTAAGGTGCAAACAAATTTAAAAGAAAAAATATGACTCCTGACTCAAACAACTTATGACCCAAACAAATTGTACATACTCAGTTTCTGGCACTCAAACCAGAAGCCTTGTCTCATCAACTTACACCAGGGCACAACCTGAGGAAACAGTCTGTGAAATAGATTTAATTTTGTTTCATAAAATATTTCTTTTTCTCTCCTGCCCCGCCCCCCGAAGTGTTTACTAATGAAGAACTGGTAAATAGCAAGGGAAAGTAGATATATTTAGTATCCAGGGAAAGGCAAAAATGTTTGGATGGAAAATGAAACAGATACACTAAATGAAAAACCCAAATGAAAAACCTAGGTATTTTGTCATGTAAAATCTTAGTAGGTAAGAAGCTCTTGAACAAGCAGCAAAACAGAATGCATGTTTTATATTGATAGGTGTTTATAAGTCATATGAAAAAAACAGAATCTCAAAAGGGTCTTCTAGAGATAACATATATATATTAAAAAATACTGCATGATAATTACCCTTGATTATAAAAGAAAAGCATTTATAAGTGCAAAGACTACTCTAGTGTAACTTTCCAACTACTGCCATCAGACATACTTGTGATAATTTGATTCTCAAAATGCAAAGATGTCCTTTTTTTTTCATTTTGCAAATTTATCATCTGCAACTGATCAGAGAATGCCACCGCACTGGAAATACATCATGTACCAAATTAAATTCTAGTCAATGGGAAAAGTGGTCTCCTGGAATTACAATGCTTCACATTAGGTTACATACATTTACATTCAATTAATTATCATCTTTTTTCTCAACACTGTAGAAAATATTACTTTGTTCAGTTTCTTAGACAAATTTCAAAATAATTTTAACCCTTGGTATCATTCTAACATCTTTCTAACTCACTCTAAAGTAGAAGTTATTATTGCCACATACATTAGAGTACAAGTGAGAGAGTAGTAAGGTACTGGGTAAAAATAGGAAAGTTACACAGTAAACATTAAAAAGAGTAGTAACGCAAATTATTTTCTTCTTTGTTTACATAAGCAATGGAAGAAAGGTGGAGAGAGTTAGTGGGCTATTGCTTCTACCCCTAATGAAGCACGAACTTGTATTTAGCACTTAATCTGAGTTTATAAAAGTGTATATAATATAGTATTGACTACTACTTAATGTTTACTGTATCTGTAAGTATGGAGCCCTGCCCTCAAACACAGGCAACTGGTTTTGCCTCCTTTTCAGCAATGATTGCCAATCCATACTTTGAGAAGTATTAAAGAAAAACCAAAAATCTCATGGAAAGTAGAAACAAGTGAATGGATAGGTCTGGTCAGTGATGCAAGAGAAATAAAAGACCAAAGAGATTTACTGGTTTTGAGCCAGACCAGAAGCTGACAGACCTATTCCCCTTCTTCTAACCTAAGGCTAATGCAAAGAAAAACAACAAGAAAATCAACTTCTGTAAAGAATTTCTTCACTGCATTTGTATGGGTTACTAGTTATAATTTAAGATTCTTTCTTTCTTTTTTTTTCTTTTTTTTCTTGGACAATAACACTAGCAAACAGCAGTTTGAACACCTATGTGGAGATCCTTCAGTCTATTTGGAGAATACGCTGTAATGACTGAAAATTCTATTACTGAATACATTAACTGGTGAACGAAGGATATTTTATGTCACAATTTAGATTCCTAAATCAGAAAGTCTCACAAACTGAGTCAGATCAGATTTTCTTTTAATTGCTTAGTTGTAACTGACTCCAGGGCTTCCTCAGGGATAACCTTTTTTTGGTGTAAGATTTTCTTATGGGAGAAGCTGAAACCTGCCTGAATTTCCAGATGCATGATGTCTTACTTGCAGTAGCTGACTGCCAGACACATGGAAGCACCAGACTTTTTGATAGTATGTGCTCAGGTTAACTGCTCAGCACTGCCACAGCAAGTGTCCTTTTGCCAGGGAACACTGAATTTTGCTGCACAAGCACTGCACAGGTGATTTGTATAAGCATGGTACATTGTAGTGAAAGCCTTGTCTTTACAAATTTATCCAATGTTTCCTGAAAGTATTGAACTGCCAGCACTTTATAAGATACATGTGCGCATTCACATATTTCTGTAATTTCAGACAGAAGCATGGCAGTCCTGAACAAGTACATATTCTGTAGCACCCAGTCTCAGTTTGCAAGTCTCATTTTAAATCAAAGCACAGTGACCGTTCTCACCCTTATCTCATGACTTGCACAGTATTAACAATGGGTTCACAAATTGATTCAAGCAAAAATGTTCTAATTAATCTGATCCAGTTTCAATAAATTACTAACAGGTCTCATCTTACACTCTCAAGTATGGTCTGTATAACATATATCATGTGATTTAAAAGGATTACAACATAAAATCATAGAATCATAGAAGGGTTTGGGTTGGAAGGGACCTTAAAGATCATCTAGTTCCAACCCCCCTGCCATCGGCAGGGACACCTTCCACTAGACCAGGTTGCTCGAAGCCCCATCCAACCTGGCCTTGAACACTGCCAGGGATGGGGCAGCCACAACCTCTCTGGGCAACCTGTGCCAGTGCCTCACCACCCTCACAGTGAAGAATTATTTCCTAATATCTAATCTAAATTTACCCTCTTTCAGTTTAAAACCTTTATCCCTTGTCCTGTCACCACACTCCATGTTAAAGTGTCCCTCCCCATCTTTCCCCTTTAGGTACTGGAAGGCTGCAATAAGGTCTCCCCAGAGCCTTCTCTTCTCCAGGCTGAACAACCCCAACTCTCTCAGCCTGTCTTCATAGGAAAGGTGCTCCAGCCCCCTGATCATCTTCGTTGCTCTTCTCTGGACCCTCTTGAGCATCTCCATGTCTTTCTTATGTTGGGGACCCCAGAGCTGAATGCAGTACTGCAGGTGGAGTCTCACCAGAGCGGAGTAGAGGGACAGAATCACCTCCCTCAACCTGCTGGTCGCACTTCTTTTGATGCAGCCCAGGATATGGTTGGCTTTCTGGGCTGTGAGTGCACATTGCCAGGTCATATTCAGTTATACATCCACTAGTACTCCCAAGTCCTTCTGCTCAGGGCTGCTCTCAATCCACTCATTGCCCAGCCTGTAATTGTGCTTGGGATTGCCCCGACCCATGTGCAGGACCTTGCACTTGGCCTTGTTGAACTTCATGAGGTTTGCATGTTCCCACCTCTCAAGCCTGTCAGGGTCCCTCTGGATGGCATCTCTTCCCTCCAGTGTGTTGAACACACCACACAGCTTGATGTCATGGGAAAAGTTGCTGAGGGTGCACTCTGTCTCACTGTCCATGTCACCGACAAAGATGTTAAACACCACCGGTCCCAGTACCAACCCCTGAGGAATGTCACTTGTCACTGGTCTCCACTTGGACATCAAGGTGTTGACCGCAACTCTTTGAGCGCGACCATCCAGCCAATTCCTTACTCACCAAGTGGTCCAGCCATCAAATCCATGTCCCTCCAATTTAGAGTCAAGGATGTCATGTGGACAGTGTCAAATGTTTTGCACAAGTCCAATCCACAGTTTCACTAATGTTACTGATTCAGCGATGAATTGCACAGATTCTGTGCAAAGGTCTTTATTCTTTTGCAAAGGCAAAAGGCAAAATAGAACCCAACTTCATACCTTATCTGTTTGTTTTGGGTTTTTTTCCCCTTTTTTTCTCAGTCTAAGGGATCTTTAAAACTTTTGGTATACATAAAAGTTAGTTGCTATCCAAATACAATGGAAAGAAATTTAAATCCCTGGAATGTCTTGGTCTTCAGATCTCTGTGAAAATTCTTACAAGTGAGATTCACACCCTGAATGGGAGGACATCTGAGCCATCAGTACTGTCATTTGCCCCATCAATAGCTCTCCAAGTATCTTTGTGCTCATTCATAACCTATTCATATGATCTACTAATTTTTTTTACAGTTATAAACGAACATACGGCAAAATAAACCTCATCTGAAATTGAGATGGGCATCTGATACTGCTACTTTTTACGGTCTTTATTGAAAACTTTATTGTAATGCTTTTTAGATATCATACTTTCAAACTAAACTAGAGATAATTTAAAAAACAAAAGGAATGCCTTGGAAATGCAACAGCACATGACTGTGTGACTGCTGTAGGTTTTTAGAAATGTACTAGAGAAAAGTACTCGATAATGAGTAGTCCTAGATTTTCACACTAGACCAAACCAAGTGACCCACATTTGCTTTATGCTCCTCTATACGTCAAGGTATGAAGTTCTGTGCAGCTGGGATGGAAAAGTCTGAATACTCTTTGGATCCTTGTAGGTCTTCACTGTCTGAAATTTGAACCAACCAAAATTGCGTCGTGTTTCTTAAAATTATGTGTACATATGCATAATGATACTAACCAAGGTTGTCATAAATGGATGGCACAGATCCAAACTGTCAAGAAAGATGAGCTGAAAAAATGGCCGTCATGATCCAAGGTAAAGGAGGAGGCTGAAGAAGACCTTCTGTTACAAATGACAGTGTATTCCATTGGCACAGTCAATGCACTAAAAAAAGATTCTGAAGGTCAATAGTTTTTGATCTTTCCAAATTATAGATTGGACAATAAATGATCTAGTGACACAAACAGTAAAGTAAATTGAAGACTAGGAAACTGTTGTTTCAGTACAGAACTGATGAAATAACTATGAATTTTTGGGGTCATTTCAAAACCAGTATGATACGTGAGAGTAAAATTCAGGGCTTAAGGTCAAGAATAAACAAAACTGCAGTAAGCATCCAAACTTGGTATTATGCATTTTGTTACAAGATGAAAGAATGCAGATTTTAATACAGTAATTGGACTGCTGGCACTGTTGCAAATTGACTTGTATATAGGTGTATTGTAATGAAATATGTTTTCAGAAATATATAACTGAAGTGTTCAAAATGATGTACTTTATGTTTGATATTGACATTAAAAATTCAAGTGTTGATTATCAGGTGAAATTCTATGCTTGCATTCAAGTTCATTATGAAGTAAAGACAATATTAAGTAGCTCTTTAATGATAAAAATGACTTTAACTAGATTTCTATATAATTTTATAATAGTCTATGACTAATTGTAAATTTACCATTTTGCCATGACTAATGTGTGAAATCTGTCATCTTTCCTCATGATTTACATAAGGTCCTAATAAGAAGTACAGAAAGCTGATAATGTGACATGAATAGTAGCTCGTATTGTATTTGCTCACTTATTTTATAAAAGATACTGTCATTACATTTTGTTAGAGCTGTTGGTGTACCTATGATATCACCACTGAAGTCTCTCAGAAGTCTGCCTTTACTACCATGACCAAGCATATCCTTGTCTATTGTTCGAAAATTATATCAGTTGGTGTAATGCTATAGTAAAAGAAACAATCAAATACACTCTCAAAGAGGAAGACTATTGAGTTCTTTAGCCTCCCATAATTAGACAATTAATAGACAAAGCCATCCACAAAAGCAAGCAAATTTATATAATTTAGTTAGTTCTACTCATTACTTAGAAGGAACTCGTTATTTCCAAACTCTTACATTATGTTGGAAAACCTTAAGAAGTTGGAATTTAGTTCATTTCTAGGCATATTTCTTACAAGCACAGGCTGGACAAAGCAGACAAGGTAGTAAATTAAATTAAAAAACAACCCTGAAACTACCTGGCCTATCAGAAGCACTTCTGGTGATGATGGCAGTGATGCTATTCAAACACCAAATTTCCTGGTTTTAAATCATGAATGCAGTGTGAAACACATTTCTGTGACGTTCTTCAAAGAGAGAGAAAATATGTCCCTTAAGGTGGAACCATTGCATGTTGATATGGAAAGTTATGAGGTCTTAAGGGACTTATGAAGGTCCCTAAGTCACATTGATATCAGCATTTCATATCCTATCCCAAGCTGCTCCTTTTTCCATTATAAAACCGAACAGGATCTATCAGCAAATTGTGTCCTCAGAAGTCTCCCTCCCAATGGAAGGTAGTTATCACCAGCACCTACAGAAATTATGTCATGTTGTTTCTTTTGTAAAAAAAAATATAAATATATGCATCTTGCAAAATACAACAGTGTATCAAGGGGTTTGGTATAACAGTATATCAGAAGCATCTTCCAGGGACACAACCTAAGATATATTTTCTTCAAGGGGAACTAAATTTTTAGCCCTCAGCAGTGGTGTCAGTGCTCTTACAGAGATATTAAGGTAACGTAATTGCACTTGGAGACACCTTATATCAGTAACTGGGAAAATGAAGAAAAATCCAGCTAGCTTTAACAGACTGAGGAAAATGAAGGTAATAATGCCTTTGAATCATAATGAAAATGAATTTTAAAGGACATAAAGATTTCCTGGACAGGAAGAAAATGCTTGGCTCAAAAAGCCTGTTTGCTGCTTTGTCACTGTACCCTTCAGTGTCCTCCCCTTTCATAAAAATGTCTAGCTGTCTCTTGCATTTATTTATAATGTTTGCTGTGACGATCTAACTTGGCAACTTGCTTCATAGACTTACAACACTGGCATTATTAAATAATTCTGCCTGAATTCCCAGCTTTTACCACTAAATTCCTGGCATGTGGTCCTGGGTCCTGTTTGCCACCCTCCACTGTAAAAATCTGTATGCCACTATTTTTTTCTCACCTAATGAAACTCCTTTCCCCCCCCCCCCCGTAATATCATCTCAGCATTTTATTTTAACTGAAAAGAACATGTTTCTCATGACAAACCTTTCAGACACTTGTCACAATATTCTTAAAACAGGAAATCATTTCAGTTGTCCCCCAAAGCATCATCTTTAAGGTAAGGTGGAAAGATGGTAAAAAGGTGATGTTTTATACATAACTGTTACTGATCTGTCCTCAATTCTCTGTTGGTGACACCTCTTAGAAGTTCTCTTACCAACCAACTGCTCAGCCATGGACTCTGTACTGAAGAGATTTTTTTTATTATTATTATTTTTCACAGTCTGTGTTAAACCCCTTTCTATACCTTATACCACAATTCCTCTTTAATATGTATGTTTGATTTTGAGTCATTCACCACAGATTACTTCACACTTACAGGTTAAATCCCTCACCTTGCTACTTTCTTCCCTTCAGAAAAATGGTTGAATTTTTGAGATTTTTTGTGCTGTTTTTCTGTACATTTTATACTTATATTTATTTGTTGATAATAGTACTTCTCCATAGCAGGAATTGTATAGATATTATTTAGGGTATGGCAACTGGAAGACGAGGCTATATAGTCATGTAGATAGATCAGTGCTAGTGAAAAATGAAAAAGTAAGTCAGCTAGATTCACTGTGGGGAACATGTGAGAAATTTTACATAAGGTAATTTTATGAGTGAATGGATAAACTTGTAGATTCATTATTTCCTTCACTTGCTGAAACAAATAATTTTAGAAAATTCTATGGCTGGATTCATCACTATTACCAGTGTAGTTATTGTTACTGATTTCAGTTGTACTGCACTCAGGAAAGCTCGTACTGAATTTTGTCCCCCAAAATATAATTTCTGTTTGTCAGTAGGAATCTAGTACCCTATGTTGCCCCTATCTAATAATTACTGTCTTTAAAGAGTATTACCGACTTAGATTTTGAAATAAGTCATAGCTAAGGGAGTCCAGAGCATTTTATTTATAATTTCATTTTTCATGTAGCAGCAGTGTCCAGGGGGCACCATGTAAAGGATAAAGGGATAATAAACATGTGTCAACCCTGCATATTTCTCAAAATATTATTTCTGTAATATTTGATTGTGACCAGAGAATCTTTCTGCTGACATCAAGTCCCACTTCTCTAGAGTTGTTATTACATTATGGCTACTCCATTACTTGCTCACCAGATTTTCTCTGTTCTTAGAAAGTGAAATTATTTTAGAATCTACAGACTGAATTTGTGACTTCCAATGAACAATCCACTGACAGTTCAGAACAAAACTGTTTTAGAACATTGGAGTTTGTAACAAAGACTGACAAGATATTTTATTATGTGCATAGGTGGCACATGACTCCACTGGAAGCTTTACAGAAATTTCATTCCTCTACCATCATCACCTCTAACCTGTGGATAATGAGAGGAGATTTCTGGCAAGTACTCTGTGATTTTTAGGAAACTGTTTGGTTCTAGGAAATGGTTCTATATAAAAAAGTGGAAATATTAGAGAGAAGTGTGAAAAACACTGTAATAAGGCCCAGATACCCTTATCAGAGTAATATGCAGAGTCATAGAAAAGATATAGAGCCTGCAAAAAAAAAAAAAAAAAGGTCTTGAGGACACCTTTTATGGAAAGTTTTATTTTTCCTAACTAAAACTGTAGTATTATAGTATAAGTGGATGTCCACGTTGATTTACCACTGTCTCAATTATCAATGGGAATGTACCAGTTTACTTATGCAGGCTGAGTTTTGCATGCTACTCTGTTTTCTAGGTAGACTTATGTCAGGTCCTTAAAATGGATCAGTTACTGCGCAAATGGGTATTCACAAAAAGCTTCAGAGTCAGTTATGTGTACTCTGTAGTGTAGATGCATTCTCCAGGAGAAAAAGATCTTGTATACAACTATATCAGGAATTTTGCCTATGGGGAAATACACTGTCTCATGGTCCCAATAACAGTCTTAAGGTCAAGTATATATTCACTGAGAAACAGGAATTCTTGGTAAAAGATTTTGTATATATTTTAGAAAATAATAGAAATTCAATAAGGAATGTAGATGGGAGATTAACAGAGAGTTGGCTGAGCTATAAACTGCAGAACTGTATCTCTCCTAAAAATACATTTTAATGAATGACCCCTTTCCTGGGGTGTCAGACACCAATTCTCAGGTAATATTTAATTTTTGATAGGCTCATCGTGGAAACCACAGTCTAGCTCTGATGATCAGGAAGTCTGGTGAGGTTCATTACTGTTGGTATTTAGATACAAAACAACATTCCTAAATAATTCAGCCAAACAAAGAACCAACTGGATCATAATGTCAAGAGTTCTTCTGTTGACAAAGAAAGTCAATGACGCTGCAGATTTTCTGACACTTAGTGTGTTGATTGACATGATACTGTCATTATTTTCCACCATATATTTTGAATTCTCTGGGAAACATAAAAGAGTATGCAAATATTCTCCTTCATGCTTTACAGGATATAGCGTTTATCCTCCTAATGCTCCAGCCAAAATCAGCACCTGGATGAAGAGCAGCTGGCTAAAGCTGAACCCAGGAAAATTAATGCCAGTTGGAAAAGGGAACCTCTCAGAACTTGCCTCTTCAGTCCATAATACCTGCCCCCAAACCCTTAAAATCCTAGTTATCATTTTCCCCCATTATCAAAGATTTGGCTCTTTTACAGGGCTCTTCATATATATAGCGTTTCCTACTCCACTTTTTCTAGCAGTCCTATAAAATATACTAAGAATGAAATTGCCCTGCTTCCTCAAGGAGTATTTTTTCTCTTTGCTTGTATATTTTCCACTAACATTAAAAGGACTTACATACTCAGACTGAAAAGAAAATATATCCATTTATTGTTTAACTTTCACCTTAACTGTCACTGTCCTGTCAAATTTTCTTTTCAGATTAATTATCACTAGTGTTACCACTGTCTTAGTTTAGTTTGCTTCTTCCTTTCTATATTATCTTTCCTGCTCCATTAAGTCCCATTCAGTTTACTGATTCAATACTAACTGGTGCAGTAACAATTTTATATTTGCTTTTAAAAACATGCAGCTCCACTGGAGACGAGTCACTTGGTCTTTTCACCTCTAGTACAGAACTTAGAATTTCAGGCTCAAACTTATGTTGCTTTACTTTTCATTTTTATCCATAACAATCAACTTTTCACCAAAGAGAGACATTATTGAAAGGACACATTTTGCCAGTGTATCTAAGACAGCATCTATGAAGAGCTGAACAGCAAATACACCCATTGATATGAGCAGCTCCTGTGCAATGCATTTTCTCAAGAATCCCCACACAACACAAGAATGGGACATGTCACACCAGTTTACAGAGTATTTTAATTCCTTCCAGTTCGTATTTCTTCACACACACTTTAGTTTAGTAGCCTGCAGTCTGTAGAACCATGCACAGTCTTTTCAGGGACTTAAGACATCCAAGGGAGCCTCCCTTGACTCTCCTCAGTAGCATGGTCTGAGACACCATTCTGCTTGAAAGCATCTCACCCCAGCCCAAAAAGATTTTACCTTCTGAAAAAAAGACATTCATGATTCAATGTAGCAGTGATGGCATTGTTCCCTCCAATAGTGGCTGTTCACATCCATCCTGATCTGCTACACAGGAAGCTCAAAAATTGTGGAGCAACCAGTGTGAAGTTTCTGGGAGTTTGAAGGAAAAAAACCCCGTACCTCAATGTCACTTTTCTCCCTCATTTCTCTCCAATTTGATAAAGTATTTCTGATCCTTATGTTTGCCTCATTACCACAACAAAAATTAAAAAAAAACCCCAAACTTAATGAGCTATCAACAGATGTAAAAATGCTAGGCATGAAAATGACATTATTTTTCTTTATGTGCATAAGAAAACTCAAATATTTAAAGCATGTTTTGTATCATTGCATAGAAAGCAAAAATGTGGAGATAAAGCATCCTGGATAATAAAATTCCTAGACTGGACACAACTTGTTTTATAAATGTGCATATATATCTTAGTTTCCAACTAAGAAAATTAATAGTTTTCTAACTATAGAATAGTTATCTGCTTTAAAAAGACACATAATTAAATATTAGTGTAGCTATGAAATCAAGATTCAGAACAGCTGAAGAACCAAACTGGGTAGTGGGACATGTCTCAGGATAAATCTTTTTTTTCTCCAGATTTACTATGGAAATTGGCCTATAGTTATAAAAGTAGTAATGTGGCACAACAGGGATGGATTTGTAATGTGAAACTCTTGATGTTGGGGACCCAAGCTGCACATGACGTGTGTTTTGAGGGGTCTAGTTAAGATTAGCTCAGTCTGGACTAACTCTGGCTTGTATTTTTGGATTGAATGCCTGTTAGTAATGGGAGTGATTTAGATGTTCTCCTGAAGCTTGTTTTCCATTTCATTTCCAGGGAATAGGAATCCAGCTGTGCCCCCAAGACCACTCCACAAAGTAAACCCAAGTGCAGAAAGTGGGGATGATTAACAGATATACTTCACAAACACACTCCTGAATGTAAAATAAAATGCTAATCTAGACATAAGGCTGTCCAGAGAGGTTGTTGAATATCCATCCTTGCACTAATCAAAACTTGATTGGACAAGTCCCAGAGCAACCTGATCTAAGTTGGCTCACATTTGAGAAGGGGATTGGACTACCTGATGTCCAGAGATCTCTCTGAATCTAAATTACTCAATGATTCTGTGTGCCCCTGATAGATGGAAGATATTGCAGTCATCTCATTAGAATCTTTTATATATTCAGTGGTGCAAGAATTCATATATAAACTGTCTTATGACTTCAATTTGTTGAAAATTATTTTCATACTTTCATTCTTTCTTGATTTCATAGCTATACAAATTTTGATTTATGAAACCATTCTAAGTGTACTGGTGAAAATTTCCCTTCCCCCCTCATTTCTATATTACTACAGAAACATCTTAATAAAAAAAGACTGAGGAGTAATTAAAAGGAAAGCATTCTCCATACAGACCTCACTGACAAAAAGTGGAAAGGATCTTCAACTTCACCTTATATAAGAGGAATGATCAATGCTTTTTCAAGCAATAGGACTAATTAATTCAAACACCTAACTGGATATATTTATTATAGCACAAAGATAAAATCTTGGGGAGCAAAGAGAGATTGAAGATAGAACCCAAACCAGAGACAATAGCACTGCATACTTTTCCTCTGTACACCCTTTCTTAGAAATAACAATTTCTGATGAACTGTGCCTAGTCATGCTGTATGGCCACTAAACATAGAGTCGCCACTAAAGTGTAGCACCTTGCTTTATTCTGTGAAGTGGATACTCAAAATGTGGTACTACACATGAGCAAATAGGTGGGTAAAAGCTTCCTACTTTGCACAGTCCCAAGAATATCACATTGCATAATTTCCAGCTATGAAGGAAGTGACTCAATATATGTTTGTATAAACCTGCATGTTTAAGTGTTGTGGTATGTAAGGGGTAAGAGAGTGCATTTTCTTTCTAAATCCTTTTTTCTTCCTCAGAGAGAAAAAATAAAGTGCTAAACTGTGGTATCATAGTGGAGGATAAGGTGGAACACAGAAGATTATCTGATAGTTTTTTTCCAGGGACTAAATAGCCATTACTTAGGGTACAGTTTTTTCCCAGGGACTAAATAGCCGTTACTTAGGGTACTGTTTGCCATCAGAAAACAGCCAGCTAACCATGCAAACCAGCAAGTTACTTTGAACTTTTCCTCTTTGGTCCTCAGGGAGGCTGGTTTTTTTGTTCGTTTGTTTTTTGTTTTGTTTTTTTTCCTTTAAGGGAAAACAATTTTTATTTTTTTTTTTACACCAGACAGATACATATCACAGCTACTGGTAAACTGACCATGATTCCCTGTATTATATTCCCCATGGAGCCTTCTATAGGGGAAAACCAATGATTTTGACTTTTCAGGTGTAGATTTGCCCTGAAATTATCTCTTTTGTCATCTTAGCCCATACAGCATCAATAACAGAACAAAGAAAAAAAAAAGGCAAAAAAAACACCATAAAAACACCTAGTGTCATATAAAGCTGGGAAGAACAGATTCTTCTTTTAGGCATCCATTAGGAATTTAACTTGGCAATGTTTTTTGTATTTCACTTCCACAGTGCTGAGAGAAATGTATAAGCAGTAAAACTTATGAAAAAATGTGCTGTAATCTCATTCTGATTCACTTTTTTCAGTTCATTTTGATCCAGAAAGTACTGCCTTTTTCCTGTCCCACCCTTCCTCCAGTCTGTGCCCCACTCCTAAGAGCATCAGGTGGTCAGTTTAATTAAAGCAGCTCCACTGCAGAAGGGGATCACAAGCAGGATGCAGGAATTGACACGATATCCGGGTTGAATAGTGACTGCACAGTTGCACTTTGGGTCAAAAGGGTGCTGAGTGGAAGAGACAGTGCTGGACCGAAAATGCTGAACGTTCAAGAAAATGAATAATTTCCAATGAAGGAACTAAAAGAGGTTGAAGGGATGAGTTCAGGCCTAGAGAACAGATCAGGGAGCGGTGGGATGGGATGGCAGAAGTACCAACAACTGGACAAAACCTCACTAACTCTTCTGTCTAGGGAACGAGTCTTCCCTTCGGTGTGTTCGTACTGACGCTTCCCCAACAGGCAGTCTAATGAAATAAACTTCACTCCTAAGAGCTACTAACTGCTATTGGGAAATAGCTTAGAAATATCTTTTCTCAATGCTTTGAGGGATAAATGGAAAAGAAGCTGAAGGGTGCATGAAGAGGACAGATTCAACAAGTTTTGAAATTTGCTGCAGGAAGGAAAAGAGAAGAAAAAAATCTGCTAGCATCAGTCTGTTGCTCTTTTGTCTTTTCCTCCCTGTTCTATTATTTGATTAATGACAAATTGTGTAAATGACAAATAATTTCTCCTACTTAACTGCCAAGATTTTTATTTTTATTTTAAATATTCATAAATGAATTTAATGCTCATGTATGTGGGAGACTAATAACATTAGCTACAGCCAGACAAAGCTTAGGCAGGCATTGTGCAAGATTTTCCACATGGCTCTGCCAGAGCAACTAAATCTTTATCTTTAACACTCCTACTAATACTCCAAGCACAGGATCCTTTTGTTTTGCAGATACGAGAAAAGCTGCACTGGTCTTAAAAAATGTGTAGATTAAAATAACAGGAATTCACTGGCATGCTAATACCATGCTTGAGGCCAGGCGAACAGAGGTTGATGGAAGTTTGAGAGAGGGTTCTTCTTGTGTTACTGGTCTCTTATACATGTGGTCAGACCATGCCTGGTCCCCATGTAGGGCAAGGTGAATGGAGCTGGAAAAAAATATGTGGCTTTCGTCCGGCTTCCCCAAAGTTTGGGCAGCTCCAGCTTCTCGCTCCTCAACGAATCTGCCTACATCCAATTCCTAAACCTCTAAAGACCGTTTCTACCATCTGTAAAAGATCATTTCAGCAGGGCTGTTGCGTGTGACTGGTAGCACTACCTGTTTCTGCATGGAAAAACTGTTTACAAAGGGCGAAATCAGATGTGAACGAAGTATTGCGGTGCATTTCTCCTACAGGGGACTATTAAGATTGGCTAGTCTCCTCGTATCTACATAGAGGTACCAGAAGGTCTTTATATGTGCTGCAGAAACTGAGTCATAAAAATCCTGACCAATGGTGGGAACCTCTAATGGGTGAGAGAGCAGCAGGAATCTGAGACCAGTATCATCCCATTAGCAATATTTAATCTTTTCAGCAGGAACAATTAGAGCCTTGAATCAGCTACAAAGACATATTATGGGTAGGAAAATCAGATGGTTGGTAATGTGAGGGGAAAAGGATGAAAGAGGAGAGATAGTGTGAAAGAAAGACATATTGAAACCAGAATAACTTTGCATTCAATGAGGCTCTATCTGCCTTACACTTGGCAGCTATTTATATATTGCCTGTTTTTCTTGAATTTATTAATGATCGAGAAAGTAACCAAGGAAATATAGTATACAGTATTGTACAGACTCCATAGCCAAGTCAATCTCACCATTGTACAACTAAAATAAAGGCAACAAGCCCTGAGCAGTGGCCAAATCAAAGACTGAACACCTGGCTCTCATTTATTATGAGTTTACAACTGAAAACAAAGTCTTGACTTTTATAGCTGTAAATTTTGTGACTCGTCCCAGCAGCTCATAACTACAGTTCCCCATCCTGACCAACCCAACAGCAACAGAGCTAAGAAGAACAAAAGCAACCCAAAGAGATCAATATAATGAACCTCTTGCTCTTGGGTGTCTCCCTGTCCTGGCGTCTGAAGTCAATGCCAACATTTTAAACCAAAATAAACATAAAATAGAAAATATGACAGCAACAAAACTGTTGAGCTGCTTCCATCCACCCCCACACATGTAGTGATAAAACCAAAATATGACAGAAATATTTACTCTTGGCAGGGCAATGTAGCTTTCTCATCCTGAGGTATCATAGCCCCACAAAGCATTTTTCGTGTTAGTAGTACTCTCCCCCTGCCCCTCTGAGATTCTTAAATAAATCATTGTACGGAGATGCAGCCATTTTGCTCTTTGGTAGGAACCTGATTTTCCCCAGGTGGATACCAAAAGCTTTCCTGGGGAGAAGTGCAGAGTTTCAGGGAGTATCAGAGCCTGGATTCTTACCTCTGCAGGAAAGTCTGAAACTCTAAAGCAGAGTCAAACTTCAGCACTGAAAAAAAATCCCACGGAATGAGAGTTTTGAGGTCTTATCTGAGAATCTAAGGTGTGGGGGGGAACCAAGAACAACAACAACAACAAAATCCCCAAAGAAAGAAAGAAAGAAAGAAAAATGCCCAGACCAAACCAAACCCTGTCAATGTGGTATTTCAGCACAAACCGATGAGGCATCCTAGGTTGCCCAGAGACCTGATAACCTGCTCCCAGGCGCTCTGCCATACAACTGGGTGCTTGGCAGAACCAGCAGCCAGGGCCCCTGCAAGCCTCTCGCATCTGCAGCGGGGAGCCTGGAAGCGCTGGGAGCCCTGACGCGAGCTGGGTCTCCCAGGGCTGCCAGGCAAGCTGTTGGGTGGTGGGTGAGCTGGCAGCAATCCTGCCGGGTTTCTGTCAGAAAATACAAGAAGATCTGCATGTTTCCAAAGAACTTTTAAATTTCGTCAAAACAGCATTTTCCAGCACAATAATTTTTCCACCATGAAATTTCTGTCTCTCCATTTGTTAGTGTCATTATGCTTGGTGCTGGGGGATTTTTTCCACCCTGTAGCTGACCAGCCTTGCCTTTTATTTGCTGTCTCCAGCCTCTCACTGCTTTGAGGCACAGTCTGCACAGAGGACAGTGAGGAAGCATCTGCTCCTGCATGCCATGCCAAAGGAAGGACGTTTCCTCCTCCTCCTCCTTGCCTTGCAAGTCACCTCCTCAAGCACCATATTTAAACCCTAAACTACCACATGCATACCAGCATCCAACAAAAGGCCAACAGAGTGAAAAAGTGAGTTAACGTGTCCAGCTATTCCTAAATCAATTTTATAATGAATTTTGCTCAACACATACATTACTGCTTTAGCAACGGTGTTCTCTGCCATAGGGTTGACCAGAGACATGCTCATCAGTCTCCGTTTTAGCAAAAGATACAAAAGAAAAAAATAAAAAAAACATAGAGAAAACTATTAACGTTGGATTTTCCAGGGAGAGAAAAATATTGTTGCATGGTAGTTGCAATTGTAGTAATGTAAAATAATACAATTCTTGAAATAAAAAATAACATTCATATAAAGAAGTGATAGTTCCCCATTACTCTTATATTGACTTACATAAAGACATCTTTCATATATGGCATTCCCTGCTACAGGATATTATTGTGGCAAATACTGATTTCTAAAGGATTATTTCTGTGAATAGTATCATTAGGATAAAATTACAAGGGATACCAATATTCATGTTTGTGACAAATGGACTACCTGCTCAAGAAGAGAATACATTTCAAATTTTAATAGAAAAAAAGAAAAAGGCAGCTTGGGAAATAGGAAATTCTGATTCTGACACTGACTTCCACAGCCTTGGGCAAGTCACCTGAATTCTGTCTGTCACAGAAACAATGATTAACTACCTCTTTTGGCTCTTTGAATGATTGATTTTTTTACTGATTTTAAAGTGCTTTGATAATGAAATCTAAACCCATAAAAGTCCACTGTGTTACAACAATATTAGAGGTTTTATTTCCTTCCAAAGCATCAGATGCTGACCATCATTATAACACAGAATTACATATTTTTTTGGAAAAAAGACAGAATGGTCATTTATAAAGCAGTTTTCAGGTTTCCTGTTTCCCCAGCATTTGCAAACAGATAACTTCCACTATAGGAGCTCTTGCTATAAGAAATACAACAGATTTTTACCTGTCAAAATTATTGCTGTGGCAGAGTTCGATACAGATGTAGTTATACCACAAGGATGTTGCTTCAGCAGACATGAATTATGTTGTTTGGGAGTACATACAAACTTTACAGCAAAAGCAAGCTTTTGCCTAATAAAGCTTTTGGTACTGTCTCCAAATGTTATCATCTTGCAAACCTAATTTTCTGTCTCCATGTGCTATTTTACAATAGAATCCCCTCCAAAACTGCCATCCTCTGAAGGTGTCTGAGCAATAAGCAGAAGAAGAAACCAAAAGTACAGGTAATCAGGTATGAAGTGGGCCAGAATCTGCTTTTACTCAGTGCTCCCTCACTGATCTCTTCACAGTTTTTCCTCAGTATTTTATTACTTTTCTAGACTGTTTCATCATGGCACAAATGTTGAGTTTCTTTCTCACACGAGATTATCTTGTTATAGACTATCTGGTTACTGACGGTCCTCGATGAAGAACAATCTTGTTAATAGCTTGCCTGCTCAAAGATATGTCACTTCAAATCCATCTTGTATCTGGATCTCAGCTACATATAAATGCCCTCATCTGCAGCTCCCCTTCTTTAGACTGATGATGGTTGTTCTGCTTTGGAGTCAAATGTCTCACAAAAGACTTACTCAGCTAGTGGAATTTATTTCACATAAAAACAGTTATACAGAAGTTTTATCTAAATGACCATCATCTTTCTTTCTATAAACCTTATAGTTGCCATTTTTGCAGTTTTCCTTGAACACTGTAATTTATTAAATTTTGACTGAAGTGAAAACATAGGTCAAAAACATTTCCTACAGATCCACATATGCAGGGAAAATGATGTGAATATATCTCCTCTGAAGCATCGTCTGACTTGGGGAGGCTTGTGCACATAGTTCAAGGTCTGTGAAAACTCCAGGTGAACACTATTTTCTCCGTTTTCCCAGACATAATGGGGAAAAATAATACATGCTTTGCCCCTACAGCCCAATACACCTGAAGGCAGTGCTGGATGTTGGGGAGCTGTTGATGTCTGCACACTCACACACGTACAATCCTGCTGTGATTCTGGTATTATTCCCCAGCATTTTTAGTGGGACTAAAACCATACATCTCTAGCATGATCGTAAACACCTAAGTTGGGCACTGGCTCAAGGAGTCTTTGTCAAGAACTTTTCTTTCACAACTTCATTTTGTAGGTCCTCTCTTACAAAGATACAATGGATGATCATGTTATTTATCAGAAGTTAGATAAGATACAGGTTAAATTTTGACCTGACAACAAAAGTTGCACATCTTATTTCCATGTTATGTGGTTGGGAGATATTTTCAACAAAACCTCTAAATTGTATTATTTGTAACTGATGTGGTTATAAATTCTGCATTTTGCAACAAGGATTTATAAAGTTTTGGGAAGCTCTTATGTTTAACTTCAGCGATTCTTGTGAACAGTTCACCTCCTGTCTTACATGGTGCATCATGAGCGAGGGGAAGAGGCAGGAGATGTGATCTGAAGACAAGACATTTTTGCATTTGAGAATGTGACTTACAGTCATTGGCACAACATCAAGAGGAGGTCCTGGCACACAGCAGAGGTAACAAATACATCCTCTGAAGAAAAAGAGTATCAGATGCTGCACAATGCACGAACCTCTGCAGAGAGACAGATGGAGGGTAAATGCAATAGCCAAGTAGAGGAAATAGCAAGAAAAAGTTATAATAAAGAGTTGCAAGTAACTAACACTGCTAAGTGGTTTGCTGAGACCAAGTGCAGCTCACTAGGAATATAGTCACATTGGTACAGGAAACGCTATTTAAGAAGAGGATAAATGCTGTTTACAGAAAAAATTGGAAATTATTCTGGATAAAGGAGAGGGCACCAACAAAAAAGCTGTTGTCTTTTGAGTGGTCAATTTAAATAAAATCAGATATAGAGAAAAAAAGATCTTTTTCTTGCTAACTATACCTATGACCTTGAATGGAGGGATGCTAAATGCTTTAGAAGTTATGTTAATTTTATATATGTCTGTAAATTCTCATAAACATGCAACTTTAAGCCAATAGGTATAAACATATCCTAGACATAAGTACTTCCCCTTCTAATGAGATTACTGCTATGTTTTATTCCAGCCTGAATTCTGAAAGAGATGTACTCTTATAAAGTGATGGTTAAGCTGCTGTTATATATGAGTAGCTGGACTGTAGTAAAGAAACCTTTCTCTGAGTCAGTATCTATGAACCTTGGGTGCGATTCACAAATTCAGCACCTTACCTTTCAAAACACTTTTCACTAATGTTTAACCAAATCCTGCTACTTGGCTGCTTGATACTGCTGTCATGATGTCATCAATAGATTATACCACAGCCACTGAATAAATGATTGGCTAGTATGAAATCAAACACTGATGTTCAGCATGTTACTGATACAGGCCTTCAGGTACACTGTCCTTGTGTTAAATGTCTTTCATGTCCCCATGAAATACAAGTATAAAAGATAACTGTTCCCACTCTAGCTACGGTGGTATCATCTAATACTATAATTAGAACACAAGAGTGAGAGGTGAGCATTTTAGAATACAGTCCTATAAGCCATTTAAATCAGCATAAAGTGAGACCACCATCAAAAGAAGCAGCTTTGCCTTTGACACTGTTTCTGGCTGATCTATCACTCTTTCATAACCCATTCCCTTTGGCTGGCACATGGGCTTTTGTGACCACTTGCTGAACTAGGTCAGTGAATTATTCTGTGTGAACACAAAACAAAAAATGAGTAACAGAAGACCCAGATGATGATAATGATGATGATGATGATGATGATGATTCTGCAATAAGCTATTATTCTATAATAATAATAAAAATTAAGAACAATAACTACCACCAGGTTAATTCATATAATTCCTCAGTCCAGTTCACTATAAAACTGCAAAATACCTGTGAAATAACCCACATGGTATGGAGGTGGAGATGAGGAGCAATGGGAGGACAGGACTGCTTTTTTTTGGCTGCCGTGACAACTTACACTGGCTAAAGAGGTTCATCTAACTGTTGCCTCACTCTGCATCCCATAAATACACAGCTGTTTTCTCAGAAATGAATTCTGACCACAGAGTTCAGTAATGAATTTCAGAAGAAATAAAAGGCCCACCTCTATGTGTATGACTGGCTAATAGGATTTTGATCTCAACATTCAGTAGTTATCAAGTAAGTATTTTGTTCTCATTCTGGGAACTGTAAATAAAGGATTTATTGAGAGACCCCATTTTTCATTTGATGAGAAAATAACAGCAGAAGAATATATGCAGGTGTTCATGGAAGCATGAATGTTAAGACGAAATGGAGATATCATTCATGATTACTTAGCACAGCTTAGCCAAATAGATTTAACAAACAAATATAATTTAATATTGCCACTACAATAGACTGCAATGACATGTTCTGTTTTTTTCTGAGAACCTGTTATTTACTCTTTTAAAAGTTTTAAGTGAGTAAACAAGCCACTGTGATTTACTGAATATTGATGATATCTGCTAATAGAAATATTCATGATATAATCTTTGCTTCTGATTAGACAAAATTTTTTTGACAATATCCTTTTCTTCATGTTCTGGTGCTTTAAAGTCTAATTTTGATCTGAACTAGGAGCAGTAGATAGAAAACCTCATCTGTCTGGAATTATAAAAAAGTAGGCAAATTAATGTACCCAAGCATTTCCAATTAGTTACTTTTTGATTTTTTTTTTTTATTATTATTTTAAGCAGATGTTTAGGCAATCTGAACTCTCTACAGGTCAGTGCCCACTAGATGCTATTATAAAAAGTAATTTTGTAAGTGACATCTTACTTAAAAAACCTGGCCTCAGTAGCCTTATGATTATAAAATACTTTTCAGCACTTTTTATTGCAGAAGTAAGAGTTACCATGTTAACTCTGTGTCTTGTGTCATAATCAATGGACTAATAAACCCAATCTGGAACCTTTGATATGACTACATGGCCATCAACTATGTATTGTGACTTTCAGATTCCATTTGCAAGGCTGACACCTAGAAAAAAATTGTTTTATTTACAAAGTACCTACTTCAGAAAGAAGTCACTGAGACACAACAAACATGAAATGTCAGGATATCTTTACAGTCACTTTTCTGAATATATTTTGTGTTGTACAAAAGAATTGTTTTTGCCATATTACATCCACATCATATTAATCAGCTGAACCAGTTCTGTTATGTCTTCCCTTCTGTATTTCAAACACCTTAGCAATACAGAACAGATTTATGAATCTCAAAAGTAGTAAAGTAAAAGGGGGGAAAAAAACAAACAACCTGTGTTTACAGTGCCTAGCCTGAGTATACTCATATACAAACAAAATTAGAAGTTGCTGTTCTGAAAAAGAAATGCTTGAAAAACACCATGGTTTAAGGCTTTACAGAACATATCATTGTACTCAGTGTAGGAGGTGAAGACAAGAGGCAATTTATTCTGCAGCTGGTTTAGAAATAAACACAGCAACGGAAGATAAGGAGTGAAAGAGGGATAAATCCTCCTGTAGCAAACTTGATGGACAGACAGGCTGCCATTAACAATGCTGTTGCCTTTGTAAGTACAGAGTGATGTGGAGATACCCTGGCATTTATACTGTAGACATGGTCCTTAAAGATTTTACACCTCCAATTCCTTAGAATTATCAGCTATCTCCAGCCTGTCACTCATCCTGGCAATCTTAGATTTCTAGCTTGCAGGCCAGGCAGATTATTGACAAAGCAATCCAGGGTGATATAATACACCCTGACAAACAACAGTGAGGGGGATTGTGTTTACCACTTTCACTGCACCAATTCGGCTAAATTAATTCTTAACGCTGAAAGTAAACTTTCTCTTGATAAGCATTCACTCCCCTCATGCTATTGTTTTGCAGCACTACCCTAGCTCTGAGTAGAGTAGCAATGCATTTTGATGCATTTAATTTAACCTGCTTGCCCTTAATAGAAGTGAGAAGAAGGTTTCTCGTACAACACCAAGCTAGCCAACAGCTATGAATAAAAAAAGGGCTGGCATAGGATAAAGTTAAAGCTCTAGCTTAAACAGAAAAAAACCCAGAAACATTTAAAATTTAGGCTTGCTTCTGTGTCCTCACCTTACCTACCTCTACTGGGACCATAGCACACGCAGTATGCAGTTAAAGATCACATACTGTTGAGAGACATAAGTACTGGTGAAAACATACAAAATAAAATTGGCTCTGAGATGACTTTTTTTTTCTTTCTTTTCTTTTTTTTTTTCCCCACCATCTTTTGCCCAAAGGCATTTTTTAGTTTTCCAGTTACACAGTCTGTGGATAAAAAAAAAAAGGTTTTAAGGGGCTGGCAGACCCTTAGCAATAAGGATGACTCTATATGCTGCTAAACTTCTGAACTGATCACTTAGACTAGTTTCATAAAAAGGATTATTTTATGCATTCATGATGAAAGAATCACCGATTTAGCACCCAGTGCTTCACCTGCAACTCATGCAAAGAGTGATGTCATAAATGCGGGAGAAAACATCACGTTTGCTTACTTACATTTATTGATGGATCTCTTCAGTGTCAATTTTATCAGACACAGCAATGCTAATGCAGGAAAAACTTCCATGCCAGGAGTTCAATCATTTGCATGAGATGAGGTTAATTGTAAAACAGAAGTAAAACTCCAAATCCCAACAGTCTTCAGAGGAGGGAAGTTTTAGACAGTGTATTGCTATTCATTCTGGAAACTGACACCCACCCCCCACCTCCCCCCAATCTTATCTAGAGGTAAATGTCCCTTGACCTTGGAAGTGCTCTGGGCAAACTTTGATTCAGGTTCATCTTTACCTTAGAATTTGCAAATTCAGGACAACCAGCCTAGTCACACATCTTCTCAGATGTTTTAACCCCATTAAGTGGGAATTGTGTCAAAAAAGGGGGATTTCTGACAACAAAATATACACTTTATTTGCATCCTATGGAAAATGTTTTAATACATCTCCAGCACTTAAAACTAAGTTAGGAGGGTATATGTGTTAAACATTATAGCAACTGTGCACATGGGACCTAAACACCTTTTGCTTCAGTCTCTTCAGCTGTTTACTAGTTGGACTTCTATGACAAAGAACAAGATTTCTGACCCTTTTCTTTAACACAGCTCAGTTAGATAGCTTAGGTCCTCTCACACTTATTCAAAACTTCAGCATGAAGTTTCTCTTCTGAGGCACTAACAAGTCTTTCTAGTAAACCAGCAGCCAAATTGTTCAAAATTATTATTTTTTAATAATATGCATGGAGGAAAGAAAAAGAAAATTGGTTTTCTTCAGTTTTCTGACAATTAAGACTTTCCTGTGTAATGTAAGAAGGAAAAGAAATATTATATTGTCTGAAGAACAATTGCCCAGTTATGGTTTCCTGCAAAAATTCTGATCCCACATCACAATCAAAGATCAAGATACAGACTCTTCTCACACATCCTATGGTTATGGTTTGGTTTATGACTTTTTACCCCTCAGTGTTCAGAGAACAATTGGTTATTTAATTAAACAAACCTATTTTTCTCCTTTTCCAAACACTTCAATATTTGGATCGTTTTCAGTCCGAAGTGACCTTCCCTATTTCCTGTATGTGAAATCTAACAGTTCACGGGTCCTGTGGATATCTTGTTGAGTGCCTTCCAGTCAGGGCACCTATAGGTCTTTATTTAACAGTCTCATTTGTCAGGGTGAAGCTTTTCTTCCACACCGCCCTCTGAAATGTCTTTCCACTTTTTCCTTGGTTTTAAATATTGGTTTATTGGCTTTCTGTAGCTTGGCACTGGATATTATTATCACTAATAATCTTTGCTAATAATCTTTTGATATGACTACAATTTTAAAATTTTAAAAATGCTCTAAACACTGGGAAGCCAAAGCCACTGAAAGTCAGACTCCTAAGACAGTTGGACATGGCTTGGTGTTCAAGTATCACTCTTTTATTAGGGATAATGATGTTTTTGACTGAGCTAGTTACACCAATACAAACCTCAGCTAGGTGCAGGACAAGAAATTGGAAAGTATCATGTTACTTACATTTTCTAACATGTAAGAGCAACCTATTCCACTCTTGGCCTATATATTTTGGGAAAAGTGGTGTGGAGTTACATAAAGAACTTACCTGTGGAGTCTCACAAATCAACCAGGTGGTTTTGAAAACTCTCTCCAGTCTTATTAGTCACACTTGGTAATATCAATTAAATAGTCAGAAAAAATAAAATTCATGAACAAGTTATAGTGTGCCGTGATTGCTGGAGAATTACCATTTGATGACTGCTTTCTAATCTGACTGAAACGTTAATCGTAGCAGCACATTTGAGGCACGCAAAATTACACATCCTTAAAATGTAATTTTAATATATAGGGATAGACGAAGACATGCACAGTTTGGAAATGGATCATTTCAACATTTTGTTTATGTTCTGTGAAGTGAAGGTAAGGGAGCATTAATGCGGTATCACAGCAGCAGGAACAGAAAGTACTCTGTGCCACACTAAACCATGAATTTTTAAAAAATACTTAACTCGATGACATCACCATTATGCAAAGTTGGAACAGGTTTAAGTATTTAAAAATTTTGCCACCTCGAGAGCAGCATCTACAATGGGTTTTGACCTCTGAAGAGGCTGCAGGTACAAAGGGCAAATATTCTGAGACGATGAAAATTCTTGCAAATTACAACAAAGGAAATATAACCTTGACTATACTGTAGATGCTGACAGAAAGCAAAACTGCCTGAATTATAACAATGATAATTTGTTAATTTTAATTATTTATAAGGAGATGACGGCCGAGTTCCCAAAAATCTTTCTATTAAGAATTCTCAGTATAAATCTCTCTGATATACTGTAATGCTACTTCATCTCTGCTGCCAACTGCGCTGGAACGCATAAAGCCCCTCATTAGTTCATGCCTTTGCTTACAAGGATTGCTTTAACAAAGGGATCTAGTGTGTGCTAATGACTCTTAGAATTAAGATATGACTGTGGCAAAACAATAAATACCTCTGTCTTATTAAAATGATTTGGTAACAGCGGTGCAGAGCTGTTTTGTATTTGCTTTTCTCCGCACGCATTTTAGTTCAGGCAGAAAAACGGGGATGCACTCCAGAGAAACACATAATGAGGTCAGATGGAAAATCTTGTCTTGTTTCAGATATGAATTCAATCCATCCTTTCTTGCATGTGAGACAATATACACAGAAGAAAACGCTGCTGACATGTTTTAACTTCACTGACACTGAAAATGTTTTCTCTTCAGTTGGTGCTTTTAATCTTCATCTGAAATATTATGTATAGGATTACTGGAGATGGCCATAAAATCAGTTTTTATTTACCAGTTTAACCTCTGCTTTTCATCTGATGCTCACTTAGCACCACTGCTCAAAATTCTTTTGATAATTTTGTCAGTTAATTCACATCTAGCAAAGTGCAGAAAAAAAATGTGCTAGATGTAAGGTTGTCACCTTTTCTATTACTGTGCTGAACTCCTGGGGGGTCTGCAGATTTTACAGGCAAAAGGGCGGGGGAAGGGTTTGAAAACTCTGGCAAAGAATACTGGTCTTGTAGTTAAAAACCAGGAGAACTGGAGTTCACCTGTCACAAGCAGGTACTTTGGTTCAAAACTATTCCCTAGAGCCATGCTTTGCTATTGAGCATAAGTCAGAACAATGTGTCAAGACTTGGAGCACAGCTCTTCAATGTCTAACACAACTATTAGAGAAAGAGCTAAAAAAAATTTGGTTGTCAGCATAATTTGAGTTTAAAATGATTTTAAAGGAATGTTTAATTCCTAATTAGCCTATTCAGTGCATTATAATGTACATTTATATCCAGTAGTGAAGGAACCCAGGGTAACCTTTTTATGTAGCACACCTTGTATGCTATGTTACTACCCATGGAAAACAACAAGGCTAGCAAAATTAGCTATGGCCTTTAACATGCACAGGTCACGTTAGAGAAAGTGCTTTAAAAAAAAAAAAAAAAGTAAAAAATTGAGCTGCACTTCACCAAAAGGGGCCATTCTTCTAACTCTAGCCCTGCTAAAATGTGTTTTACCTCTGCCTGTAAGGAGATCAATCAAGGCTTACTGTTAAGCTTACAAACCTCATTTTTGGCACTTTTATGGCCTCTGTTTTAGTAACGTCTAGGTGACTCATTGTGTTGAATACATATGCTTTGTTTTGCATATGGCTGGTTACAGTACAAGGAATTATGCTACATGTCAGTATCATACAGACGATTTTGCAGAAGGAATGAGGTTCTCGTCTGTGGTCCGTGGTCCACCCTGGCACCCAAACCACAGTGCCTTTCTCCTCTCTCCATGGGAACAACACTGTGCATTTCTTAAGGAAAAATGCCACCGTGTTAAAAAGTGAAAAAAAAGAAGATGAGTACTGTAAGGTACGGCATGAATGTCAATTACCATATCATCCTTAATATCTGTGAATGGTTTATATATCTCTTCTACAGGAAACTATAACAGTAAAGGGAAATATACCTTGAGTCCTATCATCTCAGAACTTGGAAACACTATTCAGGTCAAGGGCTGAATGTCACTGCCCATGAATTTCACAGCGGTGTTACCCTGACTCTGCGGATCTACCAATTATAGGTATTTTCAGGACCTCTCTGAACTTTTACGACTAGACTCTTTGCAAGGAGACTTAACTGTGATCCAGAGCCTGAATCGGTCTAAATTGAGACAGTGGCACTGAACTTAAGTAAAGGTGAGTACAAATGAAATGCTTTAGAAGTGCTGGTTCTGACAATTCCAGATACCATCAAATTTTACAGGGCATTAACATTCACATCCTAGTTTTCACCTTCCTTATTTCTAACTGGGTATGAAAAAATATGATGTAAGCAAGAATTGGCACTGCTCTAGGACTTTTCATAGCACAATTAATATTTAAGTTAAATTATAAAAAAAACCAAACCCCTCTGCTCTCATGTAAAAGATACTATTATCATAAAAAATACCACATTGACAAGATTTGTACAGAAAACAAAAATGAACCACGCTAATTTTCAGACCCTATAGCATTTATCTAGTGAGAGAGAATAATTCTTGGAAGAAAAGAGGTTTGCCTGTCACCCTATCAAAAGCAAAATGTGAATTACTATATTTAAAAAACAAGTTGCAAATGTACTGCAAGATTGGATGCAATATGAGATTGAAATAATTTATCATAAAAATATTATCCTCTACATTGTAATTTTTATATGAGAATTAAAGATTAGCTACTGGTAAATAAACCAAGGATAAAAATGTGGTTTTGATCCCAAGAATAGTGGAAAGGTATGAAAAGGCAGGGTGAATAGGAAAAGAGCCAGCAATCATATCATCCGCCAACCACAATGATGTTACTTCATGAATCCATAAATTTGCAAGTGAAAATTGTACAGCTTTTTCTTGAATTTCACAGCTGTGCATTTGCAGCTTAAAAATATGTAACTTTTTTTTTTTTTTTTTTTTTTTTAAATTGTGCACAAGTGTTTGTGGTTGTCAGCTAGATGTTCAGTTACTGCAGGGAAAAAAATCAGAGTGGTAAAGCCCACATCAAGACAGTCTCATCTGGTTGCTGAGCTGAAGATCACAGCCCAGCTGATTAAGTTGTCTGTTAAATGATGGAGCAAAAGTGTTTTGATTATTAAATGGTGTAAACTGATCAAAGCAGTGCAAGACAAACCTTTTTGGCACAAGCTAACATGCCTTTCTCAATGAACAGAGAAGTTCTTCAGTCACAAAATGTGAACTCCTCTGCATGGTAACAGAATTAACTCTTTGCTTACTGAAAAAAGAAAAATCCTTAAGGATTTATTCTGAAACACAACTATCCTTTCTCTAGAGGAAAAACCAGAAATATAGGCCTTACTGATTCTGAAAGAAATAAAAACCAGTTACAGTGTCTATGATAGAGGATGCTTTTATATCTGTCTGAAGAGAAATAAAACTGCTTCTTAGATGGACAAAACCTTTTTTCTCTATTTTCACTTGTGCTGAACCATTAACAAAAATAAACATGGGATCATGGGATAGAAGTTTTTGCAAGACTGATATTTACAGAAAAAAAAAAATCTGTTTATCTCCCCTCAAACTGTTATTTTTAAATCTGTGTTTGTAAATCTAAAAATCTACCTGAGTTACAATTTTCAAAAGGTCTCTGCACCTAAGTGGCTTGTGAAGACAGAGAGTACTCAGCATTTTATGTGATATTTTTAGAACTTTGAAATATACAGACAAAATACCCTAGAATATGTTTATGTAGGTACAGAATGGCACTGAAACTTCACATGCATTAAAAAAAATCATCACATACTCCACTACTGTATCAGGGTTAGTGAGGTTAAATCATTTAACTGAAGTCTGAGGTCTGACAAACCTTGTTTGGTGCAAGAACAAGAGAGGATAGTAGGAGAAAGTGGATTTAAGCTAGTGTTGTATTTCCTTGGTCAGCCAAACGCTGGTCATGTCAGTAGGTGTGTATCTGAGTTTAGGTTACCTCTGGTATGTCCCTGTGCACCCGAAAATATTTATATACTTCATGTTTGGAACCATGGAGATATTTACCAACAGGTCAAGCCTCCAGAAAGAGAAAGTATTAATGTATTGCAACAGATCTGATATCTTAGTATATGTCAGGCATATACCAGATACACATGCATATTCTTACTTTACCTACACAAATTAAGACTCATAGACCTGAAGAAACTCCTCCAGTCCAAGGATGATTGAAGGTCATATGACATCAAGCAAAAAACGCCCTTTAGATTTAATAAACACTGTTTAGTTATGTTTATAAGTATGGTTTCAATGCTTTGTTCAAGTCACCAGCAAAAAGCATGTAGCTTTTATCTCCACACTGGGCATGATGAAACCAAAATGATCAAATCACCAAAATTTGGATAAGAAATGAATACAAGAAAAATATTCAAAGGCATCTATAGTTAC